>NC_061122.1:112102634-112288349 GCF_002878395.1 Capsicum annuum | reverse complement strand
ATCTATCAGTATTATGGGGTGTTGTATATGTATTGGTGATAAGTATGGCTTGTGGTGTGTTGTTTGTTGATTGAACCTTTTGGTCCGGGGGGTTGGGGTTCGAGAAAAGCTCAATTTGGTATTGTTTATCTGGACTAGCAGAATACTCACATTGTCGGTGCTTATGCTATTATTATTGTTATGGCTAGGTTAGGACAGATTGGTTAATTATTTGGTATCGAGATTTTAGGTATTATTCTTGCCCTTTTATCTTACGATTATATTACTTTGCATGATTATCTCATGATTATACGTAAGGATTAGAAAGATTTTTATGCCATACCAATCTTATTAAAACATTTAAACTCCAAATTCCATTTTAAAATCCATAACGATATACCCCTAGGGAATTTCAAAAGTCATTTAAATCTTTAACACTTTATGTCTTGCAAAATATTAAGAGAAAGAATAAATACCATAAAATCCTTAGTGAAAAGCAAAGTATAAAATGGGTTGACGTTAATAACTTTATCCAGTAAATCTGTAAATGTTGTTAAACTAAGACACCAACTACACCATTTCAATGTGATGCATTTTAATTACAAAATAGCATAACTCACACATAGAAATCCATTAAAACATGAGAATACCAATTTAAAGCTTTAAAAAATAAAGTTTCTTAACCCTAGTTTAAATTAACCAGTGAAGAACACATATATATCAAGTAAAATTATTGCCAAATAACAAAAATTAAAATAGGTAATGTTCAACATGCCATTCTCATGATAAATTCACTTAAGAATGCAAGAATGATGCGATATAAGCTTTGAACCATAGAATATTTTCTTTTAATTTTTGTTTTGAATTGTAGATTGACCTATGATTGATTTCTATTGTTTTAAGGTATTAGGAATGAATAATCTTAAGGAGGAAAAAATTATGATGTGTGAAAGTTTATAAAGACCATTAATAATGATTAAAATGAGATCTCATTGATGAAAAAAGGGGGCCATCACAGCACAATCTCCAACAAATAAAGCAAGCCTCACGGCGCGGGGACTAAAAAGAGGAAGCCCGTTAATGTAAGTGGCCTACTACGCAGGTGAGGCAGTGGCCCTCACGGGGTTCCCAGTTGCTTGAGGCAATCGCGTGTTTGATTTGTTATGACACGTCCTATTATTGTTTCCTAAACTTCAACCAACTATCCAAACCATTGACAAAGTGTTTCACCATTAATATAAGGACCACATAGGCTCGTTTTTAGCCTTATTTCTACTTCCAAACACCAAAGGTATTTAAATCTCGATTATAACATCTACCTTATCATATAACTATGGTTCCTGTAGTTGGTGTTGTCTTAACATCCTCAATAGCTCTTGATAGAGTTCTTATAATATGCATAAATTTTTGAATACACGTTTAAATACAGGGCATGAAAAGCATACCGGGTACCAAATAAAATAAGAAAACTTTTGCTAAAAAATATTTTATAGCCTCCTAATGATAGATACATACATCAATGTATTGAGTCACAAGAATTATTAGACATCTAAATATTTTACTCAGGAGAAAAGTTAACATAGAACTATTACGCCATTATAACTACCCAGAATCTGAGATTATCATGGTACCTACCATGATCTAACCTTTGTAGGTAAGCCCAACCCCAAAAGAGAATAACTCATGGGTAGAAATTAATTGGATAAGTACAATATGATAACAAAGGTAATTATATAGAATACAACTTAATATCTAAAATATGTATAACTCCAAACCCCTAATATCCAGTGTCATGTGTAAAGAGTACTCTATATCAAACATAGCGCAAATTTGAATATAGGTAATGTTATTCTCGACTGATAGATTATTATTTTTATAGAATGGTAGCAGTAAGAGGATTTTGAACGTGTTGAATGGCGTCTAGGTAGGCTTGACTTACGTTTCATTACACTTTGCACTTTTATGGTACTATTTTATTATTCATCTAATTCATTGTGGGTTATTATGCTTTGTACATTCGTTAGTTGAAACTTGATTAACTTTGCCGATTGGGTGATTTAGCATAGATTCAACCTTTAATTCACTTAAGTTTGTAGTTTCTTCTCCCTTAGAATTTGAATTAACTTACATAGGCCCCTTGAGATTGAATGTATATGATTTAGTTTAAATTTTGGTAGCTTCTTACCTTAGGTTGGATTTTTAGGATTTGTTGATAGCCTTATTTCTCCTTTTAGTGTATGATCAATTTAGGGTAACACCCTCTTTAAACATAAATTATTTTAAGATTGCTTTGACAGATTGGTTACTCATCACTATATTATGCTTAATGGTTTTTATATACTTGGTATTTTATTATTTTTGAATTAAATTATGGTTTTCAACTTAATAAATGGAACCTTGTTTTTCTTTATTGAATTTTCCATCCAAAATTGAAAATGGAGTAGACAGACTTGGCATTATTCAGATCACTAGATTATTAATACAAGTTAAATATTTAGTTCCAGTTCCAGTGCGACACAACGTATACTAATTGTTAGCCATTTATTTATGTTTCTAATATGACATCAGGTTTACTGATTTTTACTTATTACTCCTGGTTTGAGTTTAAAATCTGGTATTAATGGCTATTATCTATTAATTCCTGCTCGAGTCAAGTATTTACTATTATGGATCTCTAGTTGCCTTAATGTTAAACACATTAGTTTCAGTATCCTTATTATTAAAGACTTTATTAACAAGTTTTTTTTGTTTAATAAATCTTATGAATAACCTTGCTATTATTCAACAGTGTTGTTTCATCATCTTGTTGTCAGATGTAATTTTTGCACCATGGTGCCATATTATTTGTCAGTAATAAACATCTTCATGACCTTGTCTCTTACTTTATGTACAATATAGAGGAAGATTATCTAACACATGTTTTCCATTAAAAAAATTACTCCTTACTTGTTTCACATGTTTTTACAAAAGGTCAAGAATGACCAAAAATTTAGTTGTGCTAGGTGTTGTCCAAATAATAAATATGTATTATTCTGAGTCATAAAAAACTATAGGCATAAATGTGAGTTTACATTTACCTTGAGCTTGTGTTAAGGGTTTTCAATTCACTTATTACTATATTGAGACAAGCATCATCTTGTTGATGTATGTTCAAATTAAGATCTACTCCAATTTGAAGATAATATGATGTTTGAGCATAAGTTTGTGCTCAAACTTATCATAAGCTAATTTGTGCTATCTGCGTATTATTTACAAAAAAATTTTTCTATGTATAAATAATTTTTGTAGGCTACGGTTACAGCCATTAATGAAGTTGAATTGTCACATTTAGTATTATATTCTTTGAATTTACAATTATATTCTTTGAATTTACAATTAAATTCAAGTTTGTAGGTTTAATATGTGAATGTATTATTTTTGGGATCAACACAAAAATCTAGAATTCACATGTTTCTGTCTATGAGCTGAAGGGGATATAATAGAAGACACCGATAATATGGAAGCTAATGAATTCTTATTCTAAATGTAGTAAAACATTACAGTCATATGAGGTATGAAAAGATCATAATGCAAACAGACTCACTAGTAATGAAAAAGATTTTAAATAGGGAATGGGATTGTCCATGGAGCTTAGCAGGTCATGTACAACAAATATGGTTGTTGATAACAAACAAGCATGTTCAATTTCTGAATATATTTTGAGAAATAAATCAGTTAGCTACTATTTTATCTAATTGTGCCCTAGATAATGGATACTTCATATGCACAACAGTTCAGCAGATACATACAATAGGAAATAGAATTGTTGATAGTGATAAATACAATGCCCTTATCTGAGCTTGTCATCATCATAGGGGTGAGGGGACTGGGAAGGCTTAAGCTAAGTTTTCACACGGTGCTATATTTACATATCAACATGATAACAAAAACAATGAATCAACTAATTATCCTAAACTATGCCATCCAACCAGAAAGGACTCTATAAAATAGGGGGAGCTGATGGTCTGGTTGAGCTTAAAAAACCTGAGTAATCAAGTAATTTCCAAATACTTCTGGTTTTGTGCATCCCATTAACTCCCTACAATAGTACAGGTGATATTATGTAACGCCCTTAAATCTCATCCAGAGATGTCACACAGTGCTTAAGGCTACAAGTAGCCCTAAGCTAACCCTTTGAGCCAATTACTACTTCTAACACTTGCTTTAGGATAAATAAGCTAAACAATGATGCCTTACTGCATCAACTATAATCCAAAATAATTTGAAACAATGTCTTGATAGCAAAAATACTAATAGTCTCGAACACAACTTCAACTAACAAAGCCTCTACTACTCAAACTGGAGAGCCATTGGGACAGACCCCCAGCTGACTCGCAATGATCTGACAGTAAAAATCAAAACCCTATGAAATCGGAAACACTAAAAATATAGCTCCTCGAACCATGAGGACTCGCCAAGGACAAGGATGTAGATTAGATGATCGGAGATCACTGTCACTGCGCGAACTGCGCACCTGTACCTATATTATAAGACAATGTAGCACACAGACGTATATGTGGATCAACACTTTGGGAATGTATTGAGTATATGGGGGTGTATGCATTTACATAAAATAATATCAATACACTTTAATAATATCATGCATTCAATTAGTAATGACTCACATTACTTGAATAAGTCTAAAATATAAGACTAATAAATCATGAATAGTGCAATATGTAACACAAATCTAGTGAGTCATTATACTTAACTTTAAAATCTATACTCTCCTCTTATTCTCAGTACTTTAAGGCTAAAGGAAGCTTTAAACAATACTTTCAAAATCACTCTTTTTCCTTGTGGAGGGTAAAACTTCTTTAAAACGTAAGGACTCAGAACTTTTAGGAACTTTTAACACTTGGGAACTCTAGAAGTCTTTTGGACTCGAGACAGTTGGAACTCAAGAGTTTCTTCTAACCGACATAAACTCTGTGAGCTACATGGAGTCTAACGTCTTACCCACTTTGGGGAGAGTTGTTCTATCCTTGCCATTGAAGTAGAACCTCATCTTTAGTGATCCCTATCTCGACCTTGGGCCCATAAATCTAGAACTATGGTGGTATGTAGCTCTGGGGAATGAGACCTGGGAATCACACCCAACTCGATACTAAATACATTTCCCATACTCAGCTCAGAACTCTTAGGTAATCCACCTCAAAATAACTCAAGGGTCTATAATGAAGACCAAAACATAATTCTATTTGCTTTAAATCATACTCAATGTGGATTTCAACTCATTATGACCAAAAGGCCAAATCTTTCTCAATAATATCAAAGTACTTAATTCATGGGTGCTTATAGCACAAAAGTTCATAAAATTGCAAATCTTAAGTATGGCTTAATTACCCATAATCAAATCTCGAGTTAAGACTCGTCAAAGTGCATACTATGTGTCATAAAGATTCATAAATTATATAGAAATCTTGAATTTTCAAAATTTTGGCTTAAAATCTCCACATACTCATTTACTTCAATTTCTAGAACATTGGAACCATTAAAATCTCAAGGAATAACAACAAAGGGTGTAAACCTATACTTCAATTTCATAAGAAAACATAGAAAATCATATATTCTCATAATTAGAATAACTTTTCGGCACAATGACAAAAGAGGTGTCCTTGTTCAAACCCCACATACCTTAGATTATGACTTGTACATGAACAAGCTTACTTGAGACTCTTTTTCATACTCTTAAGAGAGGGTTCTTAAAGCCTTTGACTTGAGAACCTTGAATCTTAACTCAATTTGTAAGATCTATGGTGAGTTCTTGAATTTCTTGGAGGAATATTTGGATTTGCTCTAGAGAGTTAATCTTGAGAGAAAACCCTAGTTTTTTATGTCTATAAAGAATATGAAGCGATTTGCTTCATTTTGGCTATATCTGAGTGTAAAAAGGGTAGAAAAGGACCAAAAAACCTTTTTAAAAAAATGACATAAAATCACTGAATGAAATAGATGATGGTGTGTTTGAAAGTCTGTCGAGGGCCTGATAGTCCATCGGTCCTGACCGTCGCACCTGGGACAGAATTGGACTTTCTGTCATGCCTGCAATAGTTGGGTGGATGGTCCGTCGCTAGATCGATGGTCTGTTGGCCTTACCATCGTGCCTAACTAGAATGAGGTCTTATTGCCCTCTCTGAAATGTTTTAGGTGACGGTTTGGGAAATGGTCCATCATAAGCTCGATGGCCAGTTGCCCTCTTCATCGCACCAGGGCGATTTTAGTGTTTTCTATAAAATAGCCACAACTATTTCTTCCAGTGTCAGATTTTGATCAAATAGGTATTGTTGGAAAGATAATTCAATTTCCCACATGATAAAATATAAAAATTAGGAAAATTGTATATAGTTTAAACACTAATCACTTTGGAAGCCATTCCTTAGTCTTTTAAGAGTGAAATTAGGCTTTAATTGATAGGCTCTAATGGCTTAGACTATGAGGGAACTTTGTGGTGCCTTACAATATCTCCCTCTTTTAAACATTCATCCTCGAATGTTACTAGTTAGACTAAAATACTGAGGAACTATGGATGCCCAGCTGAAACATATGACTAAACCGACCTTATGTCTTACTAAAATTTTGAATACTTCAGAATGTACAAGAACTAATACAAGAATAACCACATAGCTTAATCTTTGATTGAAAAGGAACTGAATTAAGGAACAATAATACCTTCAACTTGATCTAAACTCGTGGAGAAGAGGTGCGGGTATTTGGCTCGCATGTCTACTCCTACTTCCTAGGTAGCGCCCTTAACTAACTGGTTCCGCCAAAGAAATTTCACCAGGTGAAATTTTTTGTTCCTTAGTGTACAGACCTAGTAATCTAGTATCTCAACCAAAATCTCATCAAATGAAAGACTAGTCTGGATATCTGAGGTCTATGAAGGATCTACTACAACGGAATCACCATTGTACTTCTTAAGCACGGTGACATGAAAGATAGGATGAATTGCTGAAAACTCTACGGGAAACTCAACTTCATAGGCTACTTTCCCAACATGGCTCAAAACTCTATAAGGTCCAACATAACGGGGACTAAGCTTTCTCTTTTTCCCAATCCTTTTCACCCCTTTCATGGGTGAAATATTTAAGTACACTAAATCCCCCACCTCAAACTCAAGATCTCTCCTTCTCTCATCCACATATTACTTTTGACGACTTGGATCTATCTTCAACCTTTATCTAATCAACAAACTTTATAGCCTCAAACACTACATCAGGTCCAATCACAGTAGTTTCACCCACTTTGAACCAACTTATGGGTGATCTATATTTTCTCCCATACAAAGCTTCAAATGGGTGCCATCCAGATGCTAGAGTGATAGCTATTTTTATAGGAAAACTCAATCAATGGTAAGTGCTCATCCCAACTACCTTTGATATCAAGGGTACAGGTCCTCAACATATATTCTAAAGTCTGGATGGTCCTCTCAACCTGACCATCTTACTGAGGATGAAAAACGGAACTCAAATGAACTTCAGTAACAAGACCCTTCTGAAACGCTCTCCAAAACTAAGAAGTAAACTGAGTAACCCTATTAGAGATGATAGACAAAGGAACTCCATACAACCTGACTAACTCCTGGATGTACAATCTAGTATAATCCGCAGTTGTATAAGATGTATGCACTGGTAAGAAATGCACTGACTTAGTCGACCTGTCTACAACAACCCAAATCAAATAATGATGACGATGTCGAAGTGGTAGACCGGTCACCAAAATCCATATGCACCTCTTCCCACTTCTAAGTGGGTATACCAAACTCTTGCAACTTACCGCCAGGTTTTTGGTGCTCTACCTTAACCTGTTGGCATATTACACACTTTACCACAAACCCTGCTATATCCTTCTTTATTCTACTTTACCAATAGATTTCCTGCAAGTCATAGTAAATCTTGGTCGCACTGGGATAAATAGAACACCGTGCACCATGCGCCTCAGCCATAATTCTCTACCTCAAGTCACCAACACACTGAATGCACAATCTATTCTGACATCTCAATACACTATCTCCACCTGGGGAGAAAACCTCTACCTTTCGGTCTTTAACTGACTCCTTCAGTCTTACCAAAATAGCATCTAAGTCTTGCTTTCCCTTCACTTCCAAAACTAAAGAGGATTCGGAACTACTCTAAACCCAAACACTACCATCAGCTGAGTCAAGAAACCTAACACCCAGTCTAGACAAATGATGCACTTCATGAGTCAACTCTTTCTTATCCTTGTTTACATAAGGCACACTTCCTAAACACATGCTACTAAGGGTATCTGCCACTATATGGGCCTTGCTTAGATGATATAGCACACTCATATCATAATCCTTTAGCAACTCTAATTACCTCTTCTATCTAAGACTCAACTCCCTTTAAGTAAACATGTACTGCAGGCTTTTATGATCAGTAAACACATCAACATGGACACTATAAAGATAGTGTCTCCAGATTTTTAAAGCAAAGACCACAACATCTAATTCAAAATTATGGGTTGGACAATTTTTTTCATGCGGCTTTAACTGTATAAAGGAATAGGCTATAACCTTATATCTGTACATTAACACATAACCTAAACCTACTCTAGAGGCATTACAATACACCATAAAACCATCTATACCATCAGGCAAAGTCAACACAGGGGCTGAGGTGAGTCGAGTCTATAACTCCTGAAAACTCTTCTTACAAGAATTTGACCAAAGGAACTTAATTTTCATTTAGGTCAACCGGGTCATGGGGGACGCAATAGAATAGAAACCTTCAAGAAAATAATGGTAATAGATAGCTAGACCTAAGAAACTTCTAGTGTCTAATGGAGACATAGGTCTAGGCCAATTTCTTATAGTTTTTATCTTTTGGAGATCAATTCTAATCCCTTAGGCTGAAATAATATGACGAAGAAAGGCTTCTGACCTTAGCTAAAATTCACACTTGTTGAATTTGGCGAACAACTGATGATCTCTAAGATTTTGCAAGACAATTCTAAGATGATCCACATGGTCATTCTAAGTACGAGAGTAAACAAGGATATTATTTATGAACACTATGACAAACATATCAAGATACTGCTTGAACACTCGATTCATAAGGTCCATGAGAGTTGTTGGAGCATTGGTTAACTTTAAAGACATGACTAGAAACTCAAAATTCCATAACGGGTTCGAAAGGTTATCTTTGGGAGAAATAAGGTCTATCTTGGAGAAATAACTTACACCTTGCAACTGATCAAACAGTTCATCAATTCTCAGAAAAGGGTACTTATTCATAACTGTGACCTCGTTAAGATAATAATATTCAATGCACATATGCAAACAACCACCTTTTTTTTGCACGAATAGGATGGGTGCGTCCCAAGGAGAGACACTGGGCCTTATGAAACCTTTGTCTAAAAGATCTTTGAGTTGCTATTTCAACTTCTTAAGCTCTACAGGTGCCATACGGTAGGGAGGAATAGAAATAGGATGAGTGTTAGGAAGAAGGACAATCTTGAATTCTATCTGTCTATTAGGAGGTACCCTTGGGAGTTCTTCTAGAAAAAATTAGGAAACTCATTAATAATGATGACTGACTGAATAGTTGGAGCCTCGAACTTTGTGTCTTTAACTCTAACTAGGTAATAGATGCAACCTTTGGATATTAGCCATTTGTCTTCGAGAGATAGGAGATAAAATGAATCTTGGGAGATACTAAACTCCTAGACCACTAAAAAACTGGCTCATCAGGAAACTGAAACTTAACCACATGGGTACGATAGTCTATAGATGCATAACAAGAATGAAGTCAATCCATATCCAGAATAAGGTCGAAATCCACTATGTCCAACTTTATCAAATCTGCAAGTATGACTCTATGAAGAACAGTAACAAGAGAATTTCCATACACTTACTTAGCAACAACTGACTCCCTTACTGGATTAGAAACTAGGAAAGGCTTAATAATCTTTTTGGGACTTATTTTGAAAAGTCTATTAAATAGGAATGACTCACATAGCTTGAGTAAGTCTAAAACATAAATCTCATAAATCAAGAACAGTGAAAAATGTAACACAAACCTCATGAGTCATTATACATAACTTTAAAATCTATACTCTCCACTTATTCTCAGTACTTAAAGGCTAAAGAATGCTTTAAACAATACATTCAAACTCATGTTTTTACCATGTGGAGAGTAAAACATCTTTAAAACTTAAGGACTCAGAACTTTTAAGAACTTTTAACACTTGAGAACTCTAGAACTCTTTTGGACTCGGGACACATAAAACTCGGGTGTTTCTTCTAATTGACATAAAACATGTGAGCTACATGGAGTCCAATGTCTTATCCATGTTGGGGAGGGTTGTTCTATACTTTCCATCACAGTAGAACCTTATCTTTAGTGATCACAATCTCAACCTTGGGCCCATAAATCTCGAACCTATGGTGGCACATAGTTCTGGGGTATGAGACCTTGGAATCATACCCAACTTGGTGCTAAATACTACTCCAACACTAAGGTCAGAACTCTTAGGAAATCCACTTTAAAATAACTCAAGGTTTTATAATAAAGACCAAAACATATTTCTATTTGCTTTAAATCATACTCAATGTAGATTTCAACTCTATTATGATCGAAAGTCCAAATCTTTATCAATATTATCGAAGTACTCAATTCATGGGTGCTTATAGCATAAAAGTTCATAAAATTACAAATCTCAAGTAGGGCTTGATGAACCATAATTAAATCTCAAGTGAAGGCTCATCAAAGTGCATACTAGGTGTCATAAATATTTATAAATCATATAGAAAATCTGGTATTTTCAATATTTTTTCTTTAAATCTCAACATACTCATGTACTTGAATTTCTAGAACATTGGAACAATTAAAATATCAAGGAATAAAAACATGGGGTATAAATCCATACTTTAATTTCTTAAGAAAACGTAGAAAATAATATATTCTCATAATTAGAACAACTTTTGGGGACAAGGACGAAAGAAGTATCCTTATTCGAACCCCTTATACCTTAGACTATGACTTGTAAATGAACAAGCTTGCTTGAGACTCTTTTTTGTACTCTTAAGAGAGGGTTCTTGAGGCCTTTGAGTTAGGAACCTTGAATATTTACTCAATTTGTAAAATCTATGTAGAGTTCTTGAATTTCTTGGAGCAATATGTTGATTTTCTCTAGAGGGTTAATTATGAGAGAAAACCCTAATTTTTTATGTCTATGAAGCATGTGAAGCTATGTGCTTTATTTTGGCTATATCTGAGTGTAAAAAGGGTAGAAAAGGATCAAAAATCACTTTTTAAAAAGGACTTAAAATCACTAAACGAAATAGGTGATGGTGGGTGCGATAGTCCGTCGAGGGCCCTATGGTCCGTCGGCCCTGACCATCGCACTTGGGCCAGAATTAGACTTTCTTCCTTGCCTACGATTGTTGGATTGACGGTCCATTGCAAGATCGATGGTCCGTCAGCCTTACCATCGCGCCTAACCAGAATAAGGTCTCACGGCCTCCTCTGCAATGGTTTGGGCAATGGTCCATCGCAAGCTAGACTGTCCGCTGGCCCTCTCCATCGCACCTGGGCGATTTTACTATTTTCTGTAAAATGGCCATAACTTTATATTCCAGTGTCGGATTTTGAGGAAATGGGTATCGTTGGAAAGTTAATTCAATTTCCCATTTCTAGTCTTTTAAGAGAAAAATTAGGCTTCACTTGACATGATCTAATGGCTTAGACCACAAGAGAACTTTGCGGGGTCTTACATATCAGTTATATTGCATTAATCCATTGATGTATTATAGGGAAATGCTGAGAGATCTACTTACTTGGAAGAGGTAACATTGTTGCTTTGATTAGATCCCAAGATATACTAGTAAAATCATCACAAAGACCCATCTACTGGAGAGCACAACTGTATTGGATGAAGATCAAGAAATTAGTGTAACTCAACAAAGAGTAGAGGGGAATACATGAAGGAAACTTACTTTTGCAAGGTGAAATGAGAGTCATGCAATGGTTGCCAAGGCATTTTCCCAATGACCCAAAGCTGAAGAAAATAAAACCAATGTTTGACAAACGGAAACATTGCAAGAAAGGCGGAGGGAGGAAATGGGAAAAAAAACTCAATTTGGAAACCCTACTGAACTTGTATATTTGTCTCTTATTTTTATTTTCTATTTTTTTTATTTTAAATTGGACCGGGTAGGATCCGATTTTATTAGGTTATTTTGTATTTGGGATTTTATTTGGATGGGTTGGTCCATCTTTGTCTAGGCATTTTATGTTTTTTATTTTGATTAATAAAATTCCAAAAAATTTAACCAAACAAAAGAAACAATAATCTAGTATTCGAAAGATAAGGTAACAGAATTGTCTGTTCATTTGTTCCATGTGAATTATCATAAGTTGGTTGATCAATCCATACAACACCATGTCTATCAAAACTTACATGTTGAAGAATTTGACATTACATAGCATGGTAAAAATTTGGCTTTTAACTTCTCGTTAAGGTGCTGGGAATTCACTACTCGAAGTTGGATTCACAAACTATAGTAATGTTGTTAAATCCTCATGACATTAAAGCTTTGAAGGAGAAAGTTTTAATTTTATATTAGCACTACTAACATAGGACTATTATCTAAATGATGTCGACATCTCAGAAAAACAACTGCAACGAGTTATCGGTGAATGCCCATTCATGTATTATCAAGATTGTACAACTTAATTATTAGAAGGGAGTTTTATGTGGAAAATTCTCATGCTTAAAAAATTTGTACTTTTTATGGTTAAGGAAATTTAAAAATACCTATACTTGGTAGAAGCATCAAAAACCAATGTTCCTCATTTTCTGAGATTCGCAAATTGAGTCCAAATCTGCTACTATTTGATCATTTTGCCCATCATTTCATTCATTTGGACTCTTTTATTGAATTCTCATTTTTACCACATAATATACAGCTTAAAAAATTCGCTCAAAGGCTTATAAATAACTTTAAAACATCTATGACAAGTTATCTAGTATCTAGTAGCCAATAATCTCTTTAAAAATGTACATAAGAATGTACAAGGGATTTAACCAATGAATGATTCTTTCATATAGGCACATATTGATAGTGTGTCGGTTATTTAATAGAAAACTACATAACATCATAAAATGTTGGATTAATAACAATTAGAATATGGTACATTGTCTGCTACAATAAATCAAAATTAAATCGAGGATTTTACTTGAGGTCGCGAAAAAAGTTCGTAGAGAGGTGAATTATCACAACTGCTAATGCATAACTTTCATCACATCATATGGCACCCTAGCTTTGTTGTGAAATATTGAACTTGTGTGTTGTCCTATGGATGGTACTATTATTGTACTTCGAGATCTAATCTTGACTATATACATCAATTTAATAGCCTCGTATTAAACCAAACTCATTAAATCCTTAAGAATTCAGCAGTAGATACTATAGTTCCATATCCATAATTGGATACTTATATGATTTGCTGGAGTGTATTGGTGTTTAAACATAATAAGCATAAACAATATTTTACTGTACATGTGAAAAATATCAAGTCATCTGCATAAACTTAATGTTGTTTGACAAGGTTTTTCTAGGAATCAACATGAATTTAAATTATCTAAAGCAATAGTTCTTTGTATAGAAATTCTACTCCAATTAAAAAGAGTGAAGCAGATAAATGATCTTCCTACCTTAGACAACTTGAGAAATGGAAAATTCTATAAGCGTTTTCAATGCTTCTAAACTAATATGAAGTTCATACAAATTCCTAGATCTTCCAATCGAGGTGGCTATGAAAATTATTAGGCTTACGTGACCATTGCTTCTCTTCTCAGTGCGATACAAGATCTACAGTTCGAGGTGAATTTTTCACTTTTAAACCTATAATTTTTGGAGGTTTGCTTATTGCTAGTTAGATGATTTTGATTTGAACTATGTCCTTTTTCATACATGTTCTTTGAATCTTTCAGCATGTTGCTTCCTAGTCATTCTTATAATTCATTGATTTCAAATGTTAAAATCATAGTAGTTAAAATATTAATCTTTAAAATTGTTGTAGTATTTTATTTTATCTCCCTTATTTCATTTTGGGGAAAAGCCTGCTATCTGATTATGCATACAAAAATTGATTCCATGTTTCAATTCAGATCTTGTAAAGATAGATTTTTTTTTTGTGAAATTTTGATACATATTCTACTGCTTAAGTGTTTTATTTCATCGTTAGACATTATGCCATTTGTATTTCCACAAATCCTTTCACAATCTTGATTTAAGTGAAATCACATTTTACCAATTAAGGCTGATGAATGTTATATGAGACTTTGTAGGACATCAATTACATACTCTCTGTTACTACATGTATAAGAAAGGATATGTAATCTAAATATTCAATTAGTCCTTGTTTCCTTAAAATTCCTCTTATTGATTATTGGATTAGTTTAATGTCACCCGATTTACAGGTTATGATGGCACGTAAAAAATTCTGCAGCAGGTAAGCCAATACCATAACTCAAAGCTAACGCAATGGGTCAAAACAGTAAGAAATGGCATCTTAGGCCAAATTCAATTAACACAGGTCAAAATATAAACAAGGTGTACTAAAATAGATAAGCAGTCATCATAAGATGCCAATCCCACAAACTGATAGAGCCAGTACAAGAGCATTTAATGTAAATAATACAATCCAAAATACTTAGAATGTAGTCAATACATTTTTCTCAAATACTAAAGATTGAATATATAAGATAAAGGAGAAAATGGGTGACTCCACCTCCACATTCTCACCCTATGTCTAGAGGTAAACGAGGATAGCTAGCACTCGAGTCTACACGAAAAATTATCGAAGAGTAATATGAGTACAAAAACAAAGGGTATTCAGTAGGCATCATCGGCCGAATGAGCTAATTAATGATATAAAGCTGATATAATGAAAGATAATCATAACTATGTCAGGGTACTTAATCGAACCTGAATCATCTTCATCATCACTATGCATAGTAAATATATAAATCCAATAATAGCAGCATATAATAATGTAAAGTATCAAGCACATGCATACAAACATATGAAATTTGCTACAATATGCAAATTGATGCATAAAGTAAAGAACTATTCACAACATCCCATACTACTGAAGAGTACATAGAAGGAATGGATAATTTATGCATATATCACTTACACTAACAATCATGTATCTACTATTAACCATTTTATCAATTAGGCATCCCTTACAATCAGCCATCATAGAATATAGATAGTCATCATTTGGAATTGAACTGGTCATAAGTGTCATCATGACTCGGAATTGAACCGGTCATAAATATCTTCAAGACTTTGAATTGAACCGGTAATAAATATCACCACAATATAAAAATTTGTGTTTTTAATAAAGGAAAATCTCCACGTGGTCTAATGTAAATAACAAGCCCCAGAAGGCTTGAAGTAAATAGCTAGACCCATCAGTGCTAAAGTAAATCAATGAAAAGAAGAAGCAAAGAAGAGTATACCTCTGATAACAGTTATTCATCATTAATGGCACTTCATCAACATAATCGTCATATAACAAGATTTCTCATTTGTACCCGGCAAAACATCCCAAGAGTCTAACAAGTGTAAAGGTTCACCAAAGCTAACATGTCATAGCCTATGGTGGGTTAAAGTTCACTTCTTATCCTCAAGCCCCCTTTTAAGTAAAATATCTATCTGATTTAGGCTAAAGGTATCTAACTTCACTCTTAGATGTGTAGTAAGCCACATTTAGTCCTAGGGTAAAGGTCTTTTCTATACATTATACCTAACTCAACCATAGAAACTACGGCATACTCATGAATTTAATCAACTAGGGTCACCCTACCTACAATATAACTGACAAGGTCGCTCTCATTAAACAAGAGTAACTAAGGCATCCTCATGCTATCCGTGAGACATGAAGTCTAATTCCCTATGGTTCCAACCTATAAGTCAAGCATTCCAACCTATAAGTTCAAGTGATCTAAAATGATACAACTAATCCCAAGTCTTAACATTCATCAATCCAACACCTAAACCCTTCATAAATAGAACAATATATCATAATTATACTATAACATAGCTCAATCTAACAAGGAATAAGCCTAACCTACATTAAGCTTTTCCCATCCGAGAAGCTTCTTCAAGTGCCAAGCTATCAAAACACAATCCACACACAATAACGAGAACATTAATACCCATATTGCACCATTGTGCTTCAAGTCCTAAAATGACATAAAGTTCACAATCGAGTGCTACTTATGAAAAATACTTTTGCGTTGTTAACCCAAAGTTCATACACCATAAAGGAATTATAACCCTTAAAATATAGGTGAAGTCTAAGCTTATTTGGGCTAAAATCAAGACTTTATGCTATTTGGGGTTTTGGTCAAGAATAAAAGATATTCAACATGAAATGGAAGAATTCATACCTCAAATTTGATGTTAATCACAAAAATATATGTTGAATAAACTCCCAAGTAACTCCCAAGACTCAATTTGAGTTTAGCACACTATTTTAGGGTTTTTTTGTCTCAAGGAAGAGTGAAAAATTCCTAAAATGCACCTAAAAGGCCTTTAAATACCTATCTCAGGCAAAGAGATGTAACTATCACGCACCATAGACTGTGATCTCCATTCTGTGATTGCCATGGTCCTTGTTACGATCACCATAACCCTATCATGGTGATCCTTGTACGAGAAATTTGGAAAAGTTTCCTAGTTTCTAGCGACACCTCAGATCTATTCGGAATTTGATATATGCAAATGAACTATGTAAAAAAACTAAATTTGACACTCTGGACGTGTTGGTAAATTTGAATTTTCCAACCGTAATTATTTCAACCAATTGTGGGTCCCACGCCCAAACTTTCAATTTTTCAACTTTCCAATGAAAAGGTTGAAATGAGTTTGAGTGTTTTAGGACCCAAACCAAAGGTCTACGTAGCAAAAAAATTATATACCAGAGTGCTTGGCATAGTATTAATTTGCATCTGAGGTTGTTTGACTAAAGTTTCCACTAGATGACCATTTGGAACCACTGAAGATTTTTAAACATGGAAGTGGTTGTAAAAAAACAAATGAACTACCCGGCAACCAAACCATTAGTTTAAGAAAGTCATGAATGTCCTGGGGATGAAATAGAAAATCTATAATTTCGAAAATAAGTGGAAATATGGAAAATAACCTGAATGGTCACTACAATATCCATTACAAAAAACACCTTTTATCCCAAAAATTTAAAGATGAGAAAATACCTGAAGTCCCGAACATGTTAGGATACTGGGCCCACATTTTCCTCTCAATCTCACAAGTGGCATCCTCCATAGGGACAGGCCTCTATTAAACCTTATCCATAGGAATCTCACTATTATGCAACTGTCTCACATCACTAGTAAAAATAAGCATAAGCTCCTCCACAAATGTCAAATTCTTATTTAACAAGAATGAGTTCCATCCAAGCACATGAGACAGATAAGGAATATACTATCGCAACTTAAAAACATTGAAACTAGATAAATAGTAGAAAAATGTAGAGGTAAAGGTAACTCATAATCTTTTTAACCAATTGCGTAGAAAATCTCAAAAGGTCAAATATATCGAGGGTTGAGCCTGCCCTTCCCCTTGAACCTAATCATACACATCACAAGCAATACACAGAGAAATACACTATTACCAACTCTAAATCCCAAGGCATGAGTCCAGCAATCTAAATAGACCTTCTGCCTACTTTAAGTTGCTCTCAACCTATCCTTAATCACCTTATCATTACCAATGAGTCCTAAGGTAAATTCGTACAATGAGGCATCACCTTGGATGTCTCAAACCATTCGATCATAGAATGACATCTCATACAATACAAAGCCTTAAAAGGTGTTATCTGAATACTCAAATGATAACTAATGTTAAATGTAAACTATACCAAAGCTAAGTAATGATCTTACTAGCCTCTAAAATCTAGAACACATGCTCAGAGCATATCCTCCAGCATCTGAATAGTTCACTCAGACTGGCCATATATCTGCAGACAAAAGGCTGTACTGAGATCAAGCTAAGTGCCTAACTCGTCCTGGAAGGCTCTCCAAAAGCTAAAAGTTATTACAAAACATATTTTTAAAATGATAGAAATGGGAATAACATGCAAATGGACTCTCCCTTGACCATATATATAGGCCAAACTATTAGCACTAAAGGACATTAGAATAGAAATGAAACATGTTATGTTGGTCAAATGATCTATAATGAACAAACTACCGTCTGACCACCGCAATGAATGAGGACAGTCCTTTAACGATATCTATATTTATTCGCTCTCATTTTTACTCGAAAATGGGAAACCTCTAAGTCTCACCTCATAGTTGCTAGTTCTCGGCCTTTTCCTACTAGCAACATAGGTAATGAGTTATAATGCCTTCTAGATCTCTCTTCATACTGCTCCACCTACACAACTGTCTCAAATCTTTATACATCTTTATTACACCAGGGTAAATAAAATATCCAGAGTTGGGAACCTCATGCAAAATTTTTTGAATGAATTCGCCAATCTGAGGAACCATAATATGACTATTAAATCTACAACAACACACAAAATAAGCAATGTACTACTTGGACTCGTCACTCAGCATCTAACCTCAATAGTTACAAAGCTACTCTAATAGGGTGGACTTTGCCTCATAATGGACAAAACCCTTATAGGATCTGATGTATCAGGTCGAACAATCTAGTGCGCTAAGGACCGGGTATCACATGCCAATGACCTCTTAGAAACTGAGATGCAAGCCAAACTACCCTTATTTAATGCCTTATGACTCAAGGGATCAACTCCCACATTCATCTTACACAGTTGGTACAAGATGGAAATATCAGTCTATAAGCAACACCATCCATCTATGTTGCTGAGCAATAACCTCTCGCAGGGTCATCAGATACTAAAAGATGCAATAATCGGTGAAAATGTCACAATACACCCTATATAGACATTCCTCCAAATCATGAGCACAAAAACTATCGCCACCAAGTCCAAATCATGCGTGGAGTAGTTACCCTGATGTAACTTAAGTTATCTAGATGAATAAGTAGTGACACAAATGTGCTGCATCAAAACACAACCTATACCAACACCAAAAGACTCATAAAACATGGTGAATACCTCACTTTCAATAGGAAGAGCTAATATAGGAGATGAAGTAAGAAAATTATTTAGCTTGCCAGACCTCGAATCACATTGCTAGGATGTTTAGAAATGAACCTTCTTCTAAGTCAATATGGTCATAGGAGATGAAATAGTAGTAAAACCCTCAATAATGTATCTATAATAATTGGATAAGCAAATAAAGCTATTAAACTCTGTCGGGGATGTAGATTTATCCCATCCACGAATTTCCTTAGTCATAGTCAAGTCAATTATAATACAATCCTTAGACATCTCATATCTAAGGAACGTCCCCCATTTAAGCCAAAACTCATAATTGGAGAACTTTGCAAAAAGTAAATAATTCCTTAAAGTTTGAAGCATTATGCCCAAATATTGTGCATACTCCTCACTAATCCTTGAATACACCAAAATGTCATCAATGAACACAATCATGAAGGATTATAAATAATTTCTGATTACTCGATTCATCAAAACCATGAATGTTGGTCGGGACATCATTCAACAAAAAGAACATCACTAAGAATTCATAATGACCATAATGGGTCCTAAAATTTGTCTTTCAAATATCTTTAGCCTGAAACTTCAATTGATAGTTACAAGACCTCAAATCAATCTTAGAAAACATTATTACTCCATGAAGCTGGTCAAACAAGTCATCAATATGAGTCATTGGACAATGGTTCTTCACTGTTACCTTATTAAGCTAGCTATAATAAATGCACATAAGAATAGAATATCCATGTTCTTTATAAACAATACAGGAGTTCCCTAAGGGGACACTCAGTCTAATAAAACCATTATCAAGAAGGTTTTAAAGCTAAGAATTTAACTTCTTAAGCTTGGAAGGAGTCATACGGTAAGGAGGTATAGATATAGGTAGGGTTTTAGGCTTTCGGTTGATAGCAAACTCAATTTCATGGACAAGGAGGATACTAGGAAGGTCGGTTGGGAACACATCAGGAAATTCACAAACAATAGACACAGAGTCAAGCGACGGACTTCCCACATAGGTATCACAAATATAAGAAATAGAAGACTCACAATCGCTCAAAATAAGTCACCTATCATAAACATAAGAGATAATCCCTTTCAGCTCAAGGCTAATTGCTCTCTACCACACGACTGTGGATATATTTGGCATAGATAAGGTAACGCACTTCATAAAATAATCTATAACCATATGATAGTGGGATAATCAATCTATGCCTATAATTATATTAAAATCTAGCATAAGTGGAATAATTAGATCAGCACATAAATCAACATCACTAACTGTCACAACACATGATCTAAATGCTCGATCCACTAATAAGAAATCACCCATGATATTAGATATGTGCTAAGCCATAGATAATTAAACACTTGTTAACTTCAAATGTGGTGTATAATAAGAAAAAATAAAAGAATAAGTGAATTCCATATCATGCGTGGGTACTGACAGGCGGCATACAAAAATCATACCTATAACAACAACATTCAAAATTTCATCCTTGGGTCTAGCAGGTACTACATACAACTGACCACTCCCTCCACCTGGTTGAGTACCTGACTAACTTCCTATTCCGCCTGCTTGAGAATCTCCTTGATTACCCTGGGAACTACCCTACGACCATGAGAACCATCACTACCTAAGGGATGAACTGCTCTTAATAAGGGAATCACCCTAGGCTAAAACAATCATCATCCTACACTAAGGTACTCATGTACCTAATGATAAAAAAAATACAGCCATAACATATCCTCTAAGCTGAAATGGAACCAATAGATCTGGAGAATCAAGAATAGCCACAATGACTAAAATAACTAGAGGACACATCTTTCGAAGATTGACCACTAGCTTGAACATGGAGATCACTAGCAATAGCATAACCTCCATTAGTAGTTTGAAGAACGCTATTAATTGGTTAGTTAAGATGACTCTAAGGTTGGTAGGATGGATATGGAGAATACCTCTCTCGAGCTACTACCTCTGAATTGAGAGCTACTATATCTTTTGTTGAAACTGCCCTGATTACTAGACTTTTTATCGTTGCCCCCTTGTACCTTATGAAGCATCTTCTCATTACTCGAGCATGATCTGAAACCTCAGCAAAAGATCTACCCAACAACTAAACTTTGAGTAGACATACGAATAAGGAGTCTTAATTCACTAACAAAATAATGAACTTTCTCATACTCGATGTGAAAAATAGAGGTTCCATGGATTACTAACTCATGAATATGAGCCTCATACTCAACAACTGTCATAGAGCCCTACTCCAATTCAGCTCTTGGAATGCTTTCCAAAAATTATAGGTGAACTGGGTACCTCTGTCAGAGATAATAGTCAATGAAACACCATGAAATCTGAACATCTCCTTAATGTAGAGCTTCGTGTAATCTTTGGCTGAATAAGAGGTATGAACTGGAAGGAAAAGATCTGATTTGGTCATTTTATCTACAATGACCAAGATCAAATTATGCTGACGATGAGTTCGAGGTAAACCCTTCACGAAGTCTTTGTTCACAACTTTCCATTTCCAAGTAGGAATACTGAACTCCTGCATAAGACCACTAGGGTTTTGATGCTCTATCTTGACTTGCTGACATGTAGAGCACTAAGGGACAAACTCTACAACATCACTTTTCATCCCACTCCACTAATAGATTTACCACAAGTTGTAGTACATCCTAGTGGCACCTAAATGAATAGAGTAATACGCACCAAGCGCTTTTGGAAGAATTCACTGTCGTAAGTCATCTATGTCTTGAAAATACAGACGACCCTGACAACGCAGAACACCATCTCCCCTTTGGGAGAAAACCTCTATTTTCTGATTTTGAACTGAGTTTTTTAGCTTAACAAGGCTAGGATCCTTCTCTTGCTTTTCTTTCACCTCTGAAACTAGAGATGATTCTAAACTATTCTGAATACATACACCGTTCTCTGAAGAGTCGACTAAGAGAATGCCTAGTCTAGATAGTTGGTGAACTTCCTGGACTAACTTCTTCTTACTATCATCAACATAAGAAATACTACCCATGGACAGTCTACTCAGAGCGTCAGCCACTATGTTGGTCTTGCTCGAATAATAGAGGACACTTATGTCATAATCTTTTAAGAGCTCTAACCACCTTATCTAATAAAGATTGAGGTATTTTTCCAAAAAGACATACTGAAGGCTCTTATGTTCTTTGAAGACATCTACATAAACTCCGTAGAGATAATGCCTCTAAATCTTTAAGGCAAATACTATGGCTACTAACTCAAGGTCATATGTAGGATAATTCTTCTCATAGGGTTTAAGCTATATGGAAGCGTAGGCTATGACCTTACCATGCTGCATAAGGACACAACGTAAACCCACTCTAGATGCATCACAATAAACTACAAAATTGTTTGAACCATCTAGAAGAGCTAGAAATAGAGCTAAGGTGAGTCGAGTCTTCAATTCCTGAAAACTCTTCTCGGAAGGATCTAATCACTAGAACTTGACTTTCTTCTAAGTCAATCTATAAATAGGTGATGCAATAGAAAAAAATTCCTCAACAAACCATCTGTAATAGCCAGCAAAATGCAAGAATATCCTGCTATCTGATGGAGCAATGGGGCAAGGCCAATTTCTTACCGCTTCGGTCTTTTGAAGATCTACCCTAATGTCATCACCAAAAATTATATGACTAAGGAATGCTACTCAACTTAGCCAAATTTTGCACTTAATGAATTTGACCAATAACTGATGATTTCTGAGAGTCTGGAGTACTTCTCTGAGATGGTGTACATGATCTTGCTCAGTGCGAGAATAGACCAGAATATCATCTATGAAGAATATGATAAACATGTCCAAGTAATTCATAAACATACGGTTCACCAAGTCCACGAAAGTTGCTGGGGCATTGGTAAGACCAATTGACATAACGTAAAAATAAAAGAGACCATACCATGTACAGAAAGCTATCTTAAGGATGTCACATTCTCTAACTCTGAGCTAATGATAGCCAGATCTTAGGTCTATCTTAGAGAAATAAGTGGCACCCTAAAGTTGGTCAAATAAGTCATTAATTCTAGGAAGAGGATACTTGTTCTTGATCGTGACTTTATTGAGTTGATGGTAATCTATAGACATTTTGAGTGAACCATCTTTCTTATGCACGAATAAGACTGGTGCGCCCTATGGGGAAATATTGGTTCTGATGAATTCTTTATCTACAAGATCCTTCATCTGTTCTTTCAGTTCTCTGAGTTCTACTGTTGCCATTCTATATGGTGAAATATAGATAGGTTGAGTGTCTGAAAGAAGATCAATACCAAAGTCTATTTCCCTTTTGAGAGGAATTCCTAGAAGATATTTGGGGAATAAATTTGAATATTCATTAACTACTAGGACTAATTCGAGACTGGGAACCTCGGAACTGGAATCTCTAACATGAACTAGGTGATAAACACAACCCTTAGATATTATTTTGCTTGCCTAAAGGTAGGAAAAAAGCTGACCCCTGAAAGCGGATACACTACCCTTCTGCTCTAGGATGGGTATTTTGTTTCTACAGTCGACTGTGGAATAGCAGAAATGAATCCAATCTATGCCAAGAATGACATCAAAATCAGTCATCTCTAATTCAACTAAGTCTGCTGAAGTGACTTTCTAAAATATCATAATCTGGCCGTTCCAGTATATCTATCGGGCTATGATGGTTTTACCCACTAAGGTAGAGACTGAGAAGGGCTCTTCTAGAATTTTGGGACTGATTCCAAAATCAACTGTTAAATAAGGAGAAAAAAGAGAAAAAAGCCTCCTGGATCTGGCAAACCGTAAACATACATGTGAAATATCTATAATGTACCAGTAACTATATTAGGATGACTTTCCTGATCTTTTTGAGTCTGAAGAACATAGCGACGATTCGATTGTTTCCCGCTAGTAGCACTTGAAGTGGCACCCTGCTAATTTGGGTGACTAGACTGAGTTGAGGAGCGATTCTATTAACCCTAAGGACCTGGTTGAGGATAGTCTCTAACTCTGTGGCCTAGCTTTCGTCAACAGAAACAAATACCAATACCCACTATGCAAACACCCTAATGGTGATTACTGCAAATCTGGAAAAGAGAATAGGTGTGGGCACTACTAACACTGCCCTGGGTCTTAAAGCCTGGCTCTATATCTTTGTTACCCTTTCTGAACTTCGGAACTGGAGCACATGTCCTAGCTTTCTTATTTTATTTTTCCCTTTTCTTAATTATTTGCTCTTCTATCTGCTGAGCATAGGTCATAAGCCTAGCTAAGGTTATGTCACTATTCCGCATGGCAGATCTACACTCATTAATCATGTTGTCGTTTACCCCTAATGTGAGCTTACTCATTTTGGATCTGCTGTCTGCAAACACATGAGGGGCATACCTAGCTAATTGAGTAAACTTAAAAAATTAATCTTTCACTATCATATTGCCTAGCCTAAGGTTCAATATAGTGCTAGGAACTCTGAAAGTTGATACCCAGGCTTAACATGCATGTGTTGTACACCACACTTATGTGTAGTAGCTTATGAGATGTTTTAGAAATAGTTTCCTATCTTTCATGTCTCAGATCATGCTATTGAAAGATTCTTTAAGAAACTTTTTTAGATTCTCATCATGGTTCATGCAGGTAAACTTTACCTAACTTTCAACATAACAGAAGTAGTGAAGCTCGAGTCCTAAAGATAGGGCTTTCTCAAATAGACCCTACAGTCAGTTATGGGATTATCGATAAGCTCAAAAGTATCTCATCAGTTCAATTATGTTCCATAGTTGTATAGCTCTTATTCATGATCATGAGAACTTATATTTCATCAGATCCCTTCTTTGAATTATATGATAGCATAAGACCTAGAGTTAAAAGCATGAACTCAGGAGTTTAGCAGCGGTAGAGTCAGGATAACTTAATCTAGGTTGAAAAGATTATGTATTCATGGAGATAGTTGTACCAAAGTGAATCAATAGGCTTGAACAGTGCAAGCAAGAATTGAAGTTTATTAACATGACATTAGTCTTAAAGGTGTGGATGTGATATTAGTAGTATATGAAGAAATAGAACCAGATGAAGTATTTAGTAAAGCAAGCATGTGTTGAACGGAGTGTAAGTATGTGATGATGATTGCGGTTTAATTCAGAGTTTAGTAATATATTTACAGACTTATGATGATGGCTTAAAGTCAAGGGGGAAATGATAGATTGAGTGACCCATTTCAGTCTCCCAAATTCTAATGGTAGTGCCAGTATGTATAGAAAACAGTAAGGGAAGATGATTCCCGACCCATTCTTAACTCAGTACAGAGTTTTACACTTCAGCTATCATGAAATCCACTTAATCCTTGCGTGTCAACTCTATGGTCACGAATCATTCTCACGAATTTTTTGTAAATTATGTATGGTTTTCGTTCCCAGTATAACCGATCCCATTTTACCCTGCAGTACAAATTAGTTCCATCAACACAGCCTACTTTCATGCACTTTCCACATATTGTGTGCATTTTTAGTTCCCAGCATATGGCGTTTAGTTCCAGCTCTCTCATTATTATGAATCATGTTTCACAAATTTAGAAATTTTAAACTCAGGTCATACAGCACGTGACCCATATACTCATGTCATACTTTATAGTATGATCAGTCTACATGACTTATCCTCCAATTCTAGTGAGTAGCCAAACTCAGATATGTCATGTATATCCTCAGTTCAAACTATTTTTATGAATCTATGTTATTGATATTCTATTCCTCGAGTTTTAGTTCTAGTGTCATGTTCAGTTAGTATCGATTCATGCTTCAGGTCCTCCTGATTTAACCCTTCAATGAGCTCTTTCTATGAAAATAGTGTAGTAATTAGCAGTTGCTTAGAAGATAGAGAGTAAATGATTCATGTTAAGAGAAGATTTTTGAATGCTTAATTTACACGAAGGTGTAGTTGTTATGATAGGCTTGAATGTTGTAGTAGCGTGCTATTAAGTGGCTAGCAAGATATTGCATTTTTAAGTTGGGGAAAAATATAGAGTACGAGTATACGTTCAGATCCTTGATCTATATCAGTCCTCATTATACATCTATCCAAATTCAGTTACCATCTTAGTTATAGTTTTAGTGTTCAGTTTTAGTAATCAACATTCAGTCCCAGAATCAAATACTTCAGCACCAGTCTAAAAGCTAGTTATCATAAATTCAGTCCAGTTTTAGGATAGTTTGACAATGTTATAGTTATTGATTACTCAGTCAATGGTACCTTAATAACTCAGTTAATAGAATGTTCCCAATCACATTGTACATTTATCCTAGCATTCTTGAGGTAATACAGTTTTCATAAATCCATGCCCAGTTACCTCATGTTATCTAGTTAATCATTATCTCCTATGCATAATGTTTTATAGCCTTAGTCTAGTTATTCGAACTATGTATAGACCAGTCTCTCATACCCAGTATTCAGCTATCAGTTATCTAGTTAATCAGATAAGTCAGTATGTTTATGCAGTCGTGCTCAGCACCACGTGAATCTTTTTAGTAGTCTTAGTTGCAGTGCAAAAGTCTTAGTCATTTCATCTTAAATGGTGTTAGTAGTCCTCACCTCATCATACTGAATATCAATCAAGTTATGATCTTTTTACTCATCTGTCTTACACAAACAAATTCATATAGCTTAGTTTGCATATCCCCAGCTACGTGCTCTAGCTCAAATCTCATAAAAGGATGTAATCATTCTAAGATGATCAAATCAGATAGGTTCAAGCTCAGCTCAGTTCATGTATCATGCCTCAATCTTAGATCTCAGATAATTAGTTATGACAAAGTTCCTAGATGCCTTGTGCATCGCCTTAGTTTTTCTCAGCAGCTTAGCCAAGCCAGTATTCCTCAAGGAACCTAGTGACCCAAGGGGGAGATACGCTATAAAACCAAAAACTTTCATGAAAAGAACATCTTATTCGTCCTTCTCAAAGAGAATCCAGTTTAGAGAAGAGGGCACTAATAAGTTGGCCCTTAAAGTCCCAACCTTGGCTTTGGGCCAAGTATTTGGAGGCTCAGTTTTGTTCATGATGTTTAATTCGTATGTCACGTATCAGACCAGACTATGTCATGTTCTCAATCCCTAATGTGTCAGTACCTTCAAGATTCTCAGTCATTTTGGCAAGGTAGCTTATAAGCTCAATTTGCCTTCAGATCTAGCCTCAGTTCATCCAGCCTTTCATATCTCTTTGCTCAAGAAGTGCATAGGTGACCCACCAGTCGTAGTCCATTTTCGGAGCATCGATGTTCAAAATAGCCTCTCTTATGAATAGATTCTAGTCGAAATCCTAGACTATCATACTCGTAGATTAAAGAATAAAAAGTCCCTGTAGTTAAAGTTCTTTGGCAAAATTAGTCCATCGAGGGAGCTACTTAGGAGGTAGAAGTAGATATGCATACCAAGTATCCTTACCTCTTCCTCGCCAACTCAGATCAAGCTCAAGGTAATATTAGCTGTGTGCCTAGATCCATGTTATGTTTTCACGATACTCTCAGTCAAGCTATGAATTCTTTGACTTCAGATAGTCTTATGACTCAGTAAAACTCTTCATGACCTCATGATTCAGTCAGTTGTAAGATATCATTAGTATTTTGTCAGCCACGAAAATTTGTTAACTCAGTCCATGCTCAATTTAGTTTAGTAAATCATGTTCAGTGTCCATTCATATGGGATTAGGAATTAGCACCGAGTGAACCTAAGGATGGGAACTCACCTATTATAGGAGGGTGTGATTCCTAGAATCAATCTTTGCATTCTAGAACTATGTACGCAACATAGGTTGAGATTTCGTAGCCTAACATATATGGGTAGATGAGGTGGCTTAACCTATTATGTGAGGGTTCCCACTGCTCTCGCTAGAGTTTTTTGTTAAGTAAGGGTTACTCACATGTTGTCCTTACCAGTGGTGCAGTATTGATACCCTTCCAATCGGGGCATAGATTGGACCCCAGTTTTGCTATCATAGCACCTTTGCGGCATGTCGGTTATATACAACTTCCCACAATTTCATGTTACATAATCACGACTATCAGATAAAGTCAATCATTCTCAGAAATAGAACTCATTTAGTTCTTTATATTTTAGGACTGTTAGACACAGTCAACTCAAGTACAGTATGAAACTCAGATAGTTACATCAGATTCAGGACTGTCAGCTACATTCACCCATATTATCAATATTATTCAGATATAATCCTTCATGTTATCAGTCATATCAGTTAATAGCAT
Organism: Capsicum annuum; assembly: GCF_002878395.1. NCBI lineage: Eukaryota > Viridiplantae > Streptophyta > Magnoliopsida > Solanales > Solanaceae > Capsicum > Capsicum annuum. The sequence continues at coordinate 112,259,942 of NC_061122.1, read as the reverse complement.
GTCACATTATCATTATATAGACTCAGAAATCATGAAATCATGTTGTCAGTTACAGTTACATATTTATGCATGTATTCTCATGTTTATGCTAAACAGTCAGTTAGCATTAATCATGCATGCAAACCATTGCATATAGCCCACCTCACATGTATACTCGATACATATGTACTGACGTATTTGTGCTATGATATTTTCTTTTTATTTTACACAATAGGTTCAGAGACACGAGTTCCAAATCCGCAGTAGATTCCAGATTTAGCAATCACAGTAGAAGTGAGTCCTCATCCTTCAAGGACATAGTAATTTTCTAGTATCGCATTGATTAGCTTATTAGTTGGAGTTAGTTGGTGACATGTCCCATCAACTCCTTATTCAAATACTTCCGACAGTAGAGGTTTTCAGACGAGATGTAAACTAGATACAGACTATCATGTTTGAGACTTTATTTATGTTTTGGGTATTCAATTACCCCACACAAATGGTATGTTATTTAGTTATGCTCATGACAAAACCCTATGGCCTTTGAGTACATGTTTCCACATTATTATGATATGTTATGCAGTATACAGGTACAAATATCAGTCATAGGTTAGCATGTAGTCCTTTGGGGTTATGAGCACCGTGTAGCATTCTGGTTCAGAAAATTGGGTTGATTTGTAAAGAATAAATTTGCTGAACCGAAATGCTACTAGGTGCTCATGACCCCGAAGGACCACAAGCTAACCCATAACTTATATCTGTACCTGTATACTGCATCAGATAACATAATAATGCGGAAACATGCACTAAAATGTCATAAGGTTTGATTATGAACATAACTGAATATCATAATATCAGTGTGGAGTAATAGAATACACCAAAACAAAACTAAAGTTAAAAACATAATAGTCTGTATCTAGTCAAAAAGACTCTAATATCTGAAGAATCTGAATAAGGAGTTGATGGGATATGTTCCTAACTAACTCCAATGAATAAACTAATCAATGAGATACTAGAAAATCATTATGTCCTCGAAGGATGCGGACTCACTTATACTCTGACTGCTGAATGTGGAATTAACTACTGATCTGGTACTCGTGTCTTTGAACATATGGTGTAACATAAAAAGAAAGCACCATAGCGTAAAAGCGTCAGTACAATGGAACGAACTAAGTATACATATGAGGTAGGCTATATGCAAGGGTTTGCATACATGATCAATACTAACTCAATTTCTAACATGAATGTGAGAATGCATACATAAATACGCAATTGTAACTGATAACGTGATAACATGATACTGATACTGTGGTATCATGACTACTAAGTCTGGAAACTGATAACATGACATAACTAATAACATTAATGATCGTGTCTTAATATAACTGATAACATGGGTGACTGTGCCTGATAGTCTTGAATCTGAAAGAACTATCTGAGTTTCATACTATGTATGAGTTGAATGCGTTTGATAGTCCTAAAATCTGAAGAACTAATTGAGTTCTATTACTGAGATTGATTGACTTTATCTAACCGTCCTGATTCTGTAATATGAAACTGTGGGAAGTAGTATCTAACCGATATGCCCCAAAAGTTCTATAATAAATGAACTGGGGTCCAATCTATGCCCTGATTTAAAGGGTGTCAATACCGCATCACTGTTAAGGACAACATGTAAGTAACCCTTATATAACAGGTAACTCTATCGAGAACAGTGGGAACCCTCATATAACAGGTTAAGCCATCTCATGTACCCTCATATAGGAGGCTATGATGTCTCAACCTTTTCTGGCTACATAGTTCTGGAATGCAAGGATTGCTTCTATGAATCACACCCTCGTATAACAGGTGAGTCCCTATCATTGGGTTCACTCGGTGCTAATTCCTACTCCCATTTGAATGGACACTAAACATAATTTATTGAACTAAACTGAGCATGGACAGAGTTATTCAATTTCCATGGTTGACGAAATACTATTGATATCTGACAACTAACTGATTCATGAGATCATGGAGATTTTTTCTGAGTCATATGACTATCTGAAGTCTAAGAGTTCATAGCTTGACTAAAAGTATCGGGAAAATATGACATGGATCTAGGCATATAGCTAATATTTTGGGTACAAGTACCCCCAGGACTCGATAGAAGGAAACAGACATAACATGATTTACTTGAAGACTTGACTATCATCGTAATAGATACTACCTTTATAAGAGCCTTTAATCAAATATGTAATAGGCATGATCTTGTGAATACGTGGGGATTTCATGAGATCATGCTAGTTAGACAATATTCCTTTATCTAGGCATTTTATCAAATATATGAAAAGCATGGTACATGTAAACATCATTATTCAATTCTAATTTCATCATTCAAGGGTTTCAATCTTAGGGTTGCATGAATCTATGGCTATAGTAAATAAACCTACATAGAAACTATCAGCAATCATGGAGTAGAATCCAATTTCACATTTATGAACATGAAAGAGATACAAAGCATTAATACATGAAGAAAATACATAACATGTAGTTTAAAAGGATTCTTGGACTTCATGGATGAAAGGAGCCCATGAATGAACACTATGTATACCTAAGTTTGTGATTTCGTGAAGATTGATGGTGATACCTTCTTGAAATTGGAGCTTTTATGAAAACCCTAGTTCGAGTTCTTGAGAGTATTTGAGAAAAACATCAATATTTTTGATGAATAAGGGCTAAATCCCGTATTTGGAAGCTTATATAAGGGAGAAAATTGACCCTTTTAACCCTCAATACATAATTTAATTTTCAGTAAAATTTCTCGAATTGCGCCCTTGGCACGACACGGTGTTATCGCGCCTTGTTAATGAAAATGGACAATTAGAAAACTACACGGTGGTGCGGTGCGGAGCTATTGCATTGCCACCTTTTCTATGATCTAGAAGTTTGGAGCTACATGCCAGTATCGTGGAGCAACACTGAAATTTTACAACTATCATTTGAGCTAGCTCCGCGACGTGCTGAAGGCTTAGGTCAAACACTGTCTCACTAAAAAGGCTATAACTCTTCGCCCAGGTGTTAGATTTGGGCAAATTATATATCGATGGAAAGATTATTCAATTTTCCACGTGAATAAAAATGAATTCTTATTTCAAAATAAGTTTTAATATCCTTGAGAGGATTTTCAAGCTAAAAAAAACATGGGTATTATAATATTTCCCCCTTGAGAACATTCGTCCTCGAATGAGACTGACTAAGAGGGGAAATAATAAACTGAACATGAACTGAACATGAATAACCTAAACATGATCTCATGAAGGACGTGACTGACAAGATGAACATAACATACTGAACATGTATATTTGATTGAAGCATAGCTAATTCATAAATTCATAACTTAAAGTTCTGAAGAACTAAGTTTTCGCACAATGAGAATGCATGTCTGATGCATAACTATATAACTGATCTAATACATGAATTCATGACTGAATAGGTGGTGGTACTTGATACCAACCTTATCATGGGAACATGAGCATGAGACTGATTACTAAGTTAGTGATGTACACTAATCATAAAACTGAGTAAGCTTAAGGAGAACTATTACCTTAAGCTTGATCTGATTTGGCGGGGAAAAGGTGAGGATACTTGGTATGCATATTAGCTTCTGCTTCCCAAGTAGCTCCCTCGATAGAATGATTTTTCCAAAGAACTTTAACTAGAGGGACTTCATTGTTCCTTAATTTACAAGTATGATAGTCCAGGATTTCGACTGGAATCTCTTCATAAGAAAGGTTGTTCTAAACATCAATGCTCTGAATAGGGACTGCGACTGATGGGTCACATATACACTTATTGAGAAAAGAGACATGAAAGACTGGATGAATTGAGGCTAGATCTAAAGGCAATTTGAGCTCATAAGCTACCTTACTAAATCGACTGAGAATTTTGAAGAGACCGATATATCAGGGACTAAGTTTTCCCTTTTTTCCAAAACTCTTTATTCCCTTCATGGGAGAGATATTGAGGTAGACATAGTCACTAATATGAAACTCGAGATCCTTTCTACAAACATCTGTATAAGACTTCTATCGGCTCTGAGCTGCTCAGAGTCTTTCTCTAATTTACTGAATTTTCTCTAAAGAGTCAAATACAAAGTCAGCACATATGACTGAGGCCTCACTAACTTCAAACCAATCGATTGGAGATCTATATCATCTACCATAGAGAGCTTCGAATAGAACCATCTAAATACTGGAATGATAGATATTGTTGTATACAAATTCAAGCAAAGGCAAGTGGTCATCGCAACTACCCTTGAAAATAATTGCACATGCCCTTAGCATATCTTCCAAAGTCTTAATGGTCCTTTCTGCTTGACCATTTATTTGAGGATGAAATGTTGTACTGAGAAGAACTTGGGTACCAAGACACTTTTGGAATGCTTTCCAAAAATGAGAGGTGAACTGGGTACCTCTGTTTGTGATAATAGTTAGTGGAACACCGTTCAATCTTACCAGCTCCTTAATGTAAAGCTTGGCATAATCCTCAGCTGAATAAGAGGTATGAACAGGAAGGAAAAGAGGTGATTTGGTCATTCTATCTACAATGACCCAAACTAATCATGCTGGCGACGAGTTCTAGCCAAACCCATCTCAAAGTCCATGTTCACAACTTCCCACTTCCAAGTAGGAATTTTAAACTCCTACATAGGACCATTAGGCTTGTGATGCTCTATCTTAACTTGATGACATATAGAGCACGTAGCCATAAACTCTGCAATATCTCTTTTCATCCCACTACACTAATAGATTTCCCGCAAGTCATGGTCTGGATGAATAGAGTAATGCGCACTATGCGGTTCTGCAAGAATTCACTACCTTAAGTCATCTATGTCTGGAATAATGAGATGACCCAGACAACGAAGAACACCATCTCCTCCTTGGGAGAAAACCTCTATTTTCTAATTCTAAATTGACTTTTTTAGCTTTATAAGGCTAGGATCCTTGTCTTACTTTTCTTTCACCTCAGAAACTAGAGTTGATTCTGAACTAATCTGAACACATACACTGCCCTCTCAAGAGTCGACTAAGCGAATGCCTAGTCTGGCAAGCTAGTGGACTTCCTGGACTAACTTCTTCTTACTATCCCCAAAATGAGAAATACTAACCATGGACAGTCTACTAAGAGCATCGGCCACTACGTTGGCCTTACCCAGATTATAGAGAACACTCATGTCATAATTTTTTAAGAGCTCTAACCACCTTCTCTTATGAAGATTGAGATATTTTTTAGAAAAGACATACAGAAGGATCTTATGATCTGTGAAGACATCTACATGAACTCCGAAGGGATAATACCTCCAAATCTTTAAGGCAAATACTATGGCTGCTAACTCAAGGTCATGAGTAGGATAACTCTTCTCATAGGGTTTAAGCTATCTGGATGCGTAGGCTATTACCTTACCATGCTGCATGAGAACACAACCTACAGCCTCTCAAGATATATCACAATAAACTACAAAACCATCTGAACCATCTAGAAGTGCTAGAATTAGAGCTAAGGTGAATCGAGTCTTTAATTCCTTAAAACTCTTCTCGCAAGGACCTGACCACTAGAACTTGACTTTCCTCTGAGTCAATCTGGATGTAGGTGATGGAATAAAAGAAAATCCCTCAATAAACTATTTGTAATAGCCAGCCAAACCCAAGAAACTCCTGATATTCGATGGAGAAATAGGGCGAGGCTAGTTTCTTACCGCTTTGGTCTTTTAACGATCTACCCTAATGCCATCACTGGAAACGATATGACCAAGGAATGCTATTCAACATAGCCAAATTTGCACTTACTGAATTTGGAAAATAACTGATGATTTCTAAGAGTCTGGAGTACTACTCTAAGATGGTCTGCATGATCTCGCTCAGTGTGGGAATAGACTAAAATATCATCTATGAAGACTATGACAAACATGTCCAATTATTGCTTGAACACATGATTTATCAAGTCCATAAAAGCTGATAGGGGATTAGTAAGGCCAAAAAACCTAACTTAAAATTTGAAGCTCTGAGCTGATGATAGCTGGATCTGAGATCTATCTTAGAGAAATAAATGGAACCCTGAAGTTGGTAAAACAAGTCATTGATTCTTGGAAGATGATACTTGTTCTTGATCATGAATTTATTAAGTTGAAGGTAATATATACACATTCTGAGAAAACTATCTTTCTTGAGCATGAATAAGAATGGTGCGCCCCACAGAGAAATATTGGGTCTAATGAGTCCCTTATCTAAGAGATCCTTCAACTGTTCTTTCAATTGTCTGAGTTCTTTTGGTGCCATTCTGTATGGAAAAATTTAGATAGACTGAGCGTCAAAAAGAAGATCAATATCGAAGTTGATTTACCTTTCAAAAGGAATTCTAGGAAGATCTTTGGGAAAGACATCTAAATATTCATTCTCTACTGGGACTAATTTAAGACTGGAAGCCTCGAAACTGGAATCTCTAACATGACCTAAATGATAAAAACATCCCTTAGATATCATTTTCCTTGACCGAAGGTAGGAAACAAGCTGACCCCTAAAAACGGATACACTACCCTTCCACTCTAGGATAGGTTTATTTGGGAACTAAAATCGAACTATTTTGTTTCTATAGTCGACTGTGGAATAGCAGGAATAAAGCCAATCCATGCCGAGAATGAAATCAAAATAAGTTATGTCTAATTCAACTAAGTTTGCTGAAGCGACTTTCTAAAATATCATAACCAGGTAGTTCCTTTGGGGTATAGACTGAGAAGGGCTCTGCTAGAATTTTGGGACTAAATCAGAAATCAACTGTTACATAAGGAGTAACAAAAGACAAGGAAGCTCCTAGATCTAGCAAAGAGTAAAGATGCATATGAAAGATCTATAATGTACTAGTAACTACATTAGGAGAACTTTGCTAATTTTGTCAAGTCTGAAGAGCATTGAGATGATTTGGGCATTGCCCACTAGTAGCACTAAAAGTGGAACCCTACTAATTTGGGCGGCCAGACTGAGCTGGGGAGAGATTCTATTGACCCTGAGGACTTGGTTGAGAACAGTATCTAACTCTATGGCCTGTTTTACCACAACTGAAACAAATTTATTACCCACTCTACAAATATCCTGGTGGTGCTTACGATAAGTCTGGAAAAGAGGATAGGTGCGGGCACTGCTAATACTGCCCTAGGTCTTAGAGCCTAGCATTCTATCTTTGTTACCCTATCTGAACTTAGGAACTGGAGCACTGGCTATACAGGGAGATGGAACTGAAAACATAGGATGAAATTGAGAATCGTTTCCTCTTTCTGATTTAGGCTAACTAAAATTGAAGCTACCTGTCCTAACTTTTTTTTTTGTTTTTCCCTCTACTTAATTTTCTACTCTTAAATCTTTTGATCATTGGTCATAATTCTAGCTAACGTTATATCACTATTCAGCATAGCAGATCTGCACTCATTTACCATATTGTCGTTCACCCCTAAAGTGAACTTACTCATCTTGGATTTACTGTCTCCAACCACATGAGGGGCATACCTGGCTAATTGACTAAACTTAGAAGAATAATATTTCACTACCATATTTCCCATCCTAAGCTCCAATAGATTCCCAGGAAGTCTAAAAGCCGACACCCAGGCTGAACATGCGTGTGTTGTGCACCAAACTTATGTACAAGAGGCAATGAGCTGTTGTAGAAATAGTTTCCCTTCTTTCATATCTCAGATCATGCTATAGAAGGTTCTTTAAGATAATCTTGTAGATTCTCATCATTCTTCACTCATGTCAACTTTACCTAACTTTTAAGGTAACAGAAGTAGTGAAGCTCAAGCCCTAGAGATAGGGCTTTCTCAGACAGACCCTACAGTAAGTTATGGGATTGCCAACAAGATCAAAAGTATCCCATCAGTTTAGTTATGTTCCAGAGTTGTATATCTCTTATTCATGATCATGAAAACTAATATTTCATCAGATCCCTTCTTTGAATTCTATGATAGCATATGATCTGTAGTTAAAAGCATGAACTCAGGAGTTTCATAGTAGTAGCATTGGGATAACATTATATAGGTTGAAAAAATTAGGTATTCATATCAAGTGACCCATTTTAGTCTCCTAGAGTCCAGTGGCAGTGCCAGTATGTATAGAAAGCAATAAGGTAAGATGATTCCCAACCCATCCTTATCTCAGTACAGAGTTTTATGCTTCAACTATCATAAAATCCACTCACGCCTTGCGTGTCAACTCTATGGTCACAAATCATGCTCATGCATTTTTCCATAAATTATGTAAAGTTTCTATTCCCATTATAAGCGGTCCTAATTTACTATGTAGTATGAATTAGTTCCATGAACATAGCCTACTTTCATACACTTTCCACGTATTGTGTGCATTTTTAGTTCCCAGCATAACCAGTTCACTTCCAGCTCCCTCAGTGTTACGAATCATGTATCACAAATTCAGAAATTTCAAACTCAGGTCATACAACTCGTTACCCACATACTCATGTCATGCTTTACAGTATGCTCAATCCACATGACTTATGTTCCAATTCTAGTGAGCAGCCAAACTCAGATATGTCATGCATATCCTCAGTTTAACCTATTTTGGTGAATCCATGTTATTGATATTCTATTCCTCAAGATTTAGTTCAAGTGTCAAGTTCTGTCTGTATCCATTCATGCTTCATGTCCTCTTGATTTAACCCTTCAACGAGCTCTTTTTATGAAAATAGGTTAGTAATTAGGAGTTTCTTCGAAGATAGAGAGTAAATGATTCATATTAAGACAAGATGTTTGCATGCTTACTTTACATGAAGGTAAATTTATGATGATAGGCTTGAATGTTGTAGTAGCATGCAAGTAAGTGGCTAGCAAGAGATTACATTTATAAGTTAGGGAAAAGTATAGAGTGTGGGTATATGTTCAGATCCTTGATCTATATCAGTCCTCATCATACATCTATACAAATTCAGTTACCATCTCAGTTATAATTTCAGTATTCAGTTTCAGTAATTAGCATTTAGTCCCAAAACTAAATAATTCAGTACCAGTCTAAATGCCTGTTATCAGAAATTTAGTCCAGTTTTAGTATAGCTTGACAATGTTATAGTTATCGATTACCCAATCAGTGGTACCTTAATGCCTCAGTTTTTAGAATGTTCCCAATCACATTAGACACTTAACCTAGCATTCTTGAGGTAATACTATTTTCAAAAATCCATGCAAAGTTACCTCATGTTATCCAGTTTGTCATTATCTCCTATGCATTATGTTTTATATCCCTAGTCTAGTTATTCAGACTAAGTGCAAACCAGTCTCTCATACCTAGTATTCAGCTATCAGTTATCTATTTAATCAGATAAGTTAGTATGTTTATGCTTTCGTGCTCAGCAACACGTGAATCTTTTTAATAGTCTTAGTTACAGTACAAGAAGCTTAGTCATTTCATCTTAAATGGTGTTAGTAGGCCTCAACTCATCTTACCGAATCTCAAACAAGTTATGATTTTCTTACTCAGCTGTCTTATATAGACAAATTCACACAGTTTAGTTTCCATATCCCCATCTATGTGCTCTAGCCAAAATCTTATGAAAGGATGTAATCATTTTAAGATAAACCAATCAGAAAGGTGCAAGCTTAGCTATGTTCATGTATCATGCTTCAGTCTTAGATCTCAGATAATTAGTTAAGATAAAGTTCTTTGGTGTCTTATGCATCGCCTCAATTTTTCTTAGCTGCTCAGCCGAGCCAGTATTCCTTAAATAACCTAGTTTCCTAAGGTGGAGATATAAACTAAACCCCAAAACTTTCATGACAAGAACATCTCATTAGTTCTTCTTGAAAAGAATCCACTTTAGAGTAGAGGATAATCATAAGTTTACCCTCAAAGTCCCAACCTCAGCTTTAGGCCAAGTATTCAGAGGGTCAGTTACGTTCATGATGTTCAGTTCGTATGTCACATATCAGATCAAACTCAGTTACATTTTCAATCCCTGATATGTCGGTCCCTTCATGATTCTCAGTCATTTTGGCAAGGTAGCTTATGAGCTCGAATTTCCTTTAGATCTAGCCTCATTTCATCCATTTTTCATGTCTCTTTTCTAAAAAAGTGCATAGGTGAACCATCAGTCATAGTCCCAATTCAGAGCATTGATGTTCAGAACATCCTCTCTTATGAAGAGATTCCAGTCGAAATTCTAGACTGTCATACTCGTAGATTGAGGAACAAAGAAGTCCCTATAGTTAAAGTTCTTTGGTAAAATTAGTCCATCGAGGGAGTTACTTAAGAAGTAGAAGTAGATATGCGTACCAAGTATCCTCACCTCTTTCCTACCAACTTAGATCAAGCTCAAGGTAATAGTTCTCCGTAAGCTTACTCAATTTCATGATTAGTGTGCAACACTCTAACTTAGTATACCATGATAATCTTGGTATCAAGAACCACCTTATATTCAGTCATGCATTCATGTATCAGATCAGTTATATAGTTATGCGTCAAACATGAATTCTCATTGTGAGAAAACTTAGTTCTTTAAAACTTTCATTTATGCATTTATGAATCAGTTACGCATGCATTAGATATGCATGTTCAAAATGTTATGTTCAGCTTGCCAGTTACGTCCGTCATGAAATCATGTACCAGTTACTCATATTCAGTTCATGTTTAGTTTATTATTTCCCTTCTCAGTCAGTCTCAAGGGAAGATATTGTAATACCCATGATTTTCTTATCTTGAAAATCATCTAAAGGGTGTTAGAACTTTCTATAAAATAACAATTTATTGTTATACATAATGTATTACCATAATTTTCACTTACTATCATGTGGGAAATTGAATAAGCTTTCCATCGATATATAATTCACCCAAATCCAGCACCTAGGAAAAGAGTTAGATCCTTTTTACTGAGACATTGTTTTACTTGAGCCTTCAGCGCGTCACGGAGATAGCTCAAATGAAAATTGTCAAATTTCAGTGTTGCTCTGCGATACTATCATGTCGCCCCAAACTTCCAGGTCATATAAAAGGTATCAATATGATAGCTCCACATCACGCCACCATGTAGATTCCCAATTGTCAATTCCAGTGCCTTAGCGCGATAGTGGTGCGTTGCGCCAAGGATGAAAATCAGGAAATTTTCTCAGAAATTAAATATGTGTCCTAGGGTTAAAAGGGTCAATTTTCCACCCTATATAAGCCTTATAACATGAGTCTTAGCCATAACACGTGTCCTAAGGTTTAATAGAAGGTTCAATTCCAAGGAAGTTCACCATCAAAATTTCAAGAATCTCTCTATCAATCTTCATAGAATAACGAACTAAGGTATGCGTAGTGTTCATTCATGGACATTTTTCACCCATGAATCCCAAGAATCTCTTTTCTAAATTTACGTTTATGGATTTCTTTATGAATTTCATGTTGGGTTTGTTTTATTTATGTAAAGAATGATCAATTGAATTTAAATCCATGTTGGGTGATCAATTTATGTAGAATTGATTTGTATAGATGAATATTCATTTGAACCTATGAATAAACCCTAGATGATGAAATTAGAGATAAATCCTGATGATTGAATGTTGAATAATGTTGTCTACATATGCTATGCCTACCATGTGTTTGATGAAATGCCTAGATGAAGGAACAATGCGCAACTAGTATGATATCATGAAATCCCCATGTATGTACAAGCTTATGCATATCACATGTTTGATGATGTGCTTCAATATATGAATTATGAATTGTGTTATTGGTCATGTGTTCAAGTAAGACATGCTATGTCAGTTTCTTCTTATCAAGTCCTAAGGGTACTTGTACCCGAACATTTAGCTATATTCCTAGAGCCATGTCATGTTTTCACTCTCATTTAAGCTATGATCCATAGAACTCAGTCAGTCATATGACTCAGAAAATCTCAGTAATCTTAGTTGTTCAGTAATCTCAGTTATCTCAGTACTCAGTAATGTCAGTATTCCCAGTAAGTCTCAGTAATCTCAGTACTCTCAGTCAGTCTTCAGATCTCAATAGCATTTCGTCAGTTAATGGAACTCAGTAAATTCAGTTTAGCTACGCTAAACTATACCATTAGTATCAGTTGAGTTAAATCAGTTCCGCATAATTAATCAGTTCAGTGTCTATTCAGATGGGAGTAGGAATTACCACTGAGTGAACCTAAGCATTGGAACTCACCTGTTATTTGAGGGTGCGATTCTTAGAAGCAATCCTTAAGTTCCAGAACTATGTAGCCAGCATAAGTTAAGAAATTGTAGCCTGCTTTATGAGGGTAGATGAGGTGTCTTAACCTGTTATATAAGGGTTACAACCATTGTCATTAGAGTTACCTGTTATATGAGGGTTACTCACATGTTGTCCTTACCAAGGGCATGGTATTGACACCCTTCTAATAAGGGCACAGATTGAACCCCAGCTCAGCTGTTATAGAACGATTGGGGCATGTTGGTTAGATGACTACTTCCCACAGTCTCAGTTATAGTCTCAGTCTCAGTAAAAGAACTCAGATAGTTCTTAAGATTTTAGGACTGTCAAATACAGTCAATTCAGATACAATACAGACTCAAATAGTTCCATCAGATTTAGGATTGTCAGATACAGTCACTTATGTAATCAGTTATATCAGTTCTTAGAACTCTTGTTATTGGTATTCAGCTTCAGGACTACTAGATATAGTGAACCAGACCAGCTCTTCATAATTAGAATTGTCAAATACAGTTATTCATATATCAGTGACACAGTATCAGTCCCTTAGTATTTAGTAATACAGTATCAGTCTTTCTCACTCATCAGTGACTTAGATGTCTATATCAGTAAACTCTGTAGTCAGAACTCAGTAGTCATTCCTATCACCATCTCAGTTACAATTACCTAGTCATGTATGTATTCTCACGTGTTAGTCAGTTAGTTAGTATTGTTCGTGCATATGAACCATTTGCGTTCAGCCTACCTCACTTGAATACCAGTACATTCAAAGTACTGATGCATTTGCACTATGGTGTTTTATACTATAGGTTTAGAAGCACGAGCTCAAGAGAACCAGTAGCATCCCAATTCAACGATCAGGGTTAGCAGTGAGTCCTCATCCTTCGAGAACATGATGATCACATTACTATTTCTATTTTTCAGTTTATTTCAGTAGTCGTAGTTAGTTGGGGACATGACCCATCAACTCCTTATTCAGATAGTTTAGAGGCTTTCAGACAATAGCATGTCAGACAGTTATTTTAGATTTGTTTTGGTATTGCTATAGCACTTTCAGACATTGTTTTTATCAAATATTTATCCAGTTTGAACTTTATGGCCTTTCAGTACATGTTTCCAAATTTATATAGACTATTATGCAGTGTTTAGGTACAGATATTAGTCATGGGTTAGCTTATGGCCCTTCGAGGTCATGGACACAGTGTAGCTTTCTGGTTCAACAAATTTGGTCGTTACACCAATTAAGAAGAGTGAAGCAGATAAATGATCTTCCTACCTTAGACCACTTCAGAAATGAAAGTTCAATAAGAGTTTTAAATGCTTCTAAACCAATATGAACTTCTTACAATTTCCTAGCCCTTCCAATCGAGGTGACAACAAAAAATGTCTAGTTTACGAGACCATTGCTGCTCTTGACACCGCCATATAAGATCTAGAGTTCGAGGTGAATTTTTCATTTTTAAACCTATATTTTCTAGAGGTTTTATTTTTGCTAGTTAGATGAGTTTGATGTGGACAATCCATGACCTGGTAGAGACAGTACAAGTGGATTTAATGTCAATAAGACAATCCCAAAGACTTAGAATATAGTCATACATCTGTCTTAAATACTAAGGACTTAATATATAAGATAGAGGGAAAAATAGAAGACTCGAACTCTATTAGCTCACCCTATCTGCGGAGGTCAATCACTGCATGACCAATGGTCAACAGTGATAGCTAGCACTTGGGTCTGCATCAAAAAGGTATCGAAAAGTAATATGAGTACAAAAACAATGGGTATTCAATAGGCGTCGTCAGCTGAATAAGCTAAGTCATGATATTAGATGATATAATTCAAGATAATCATAACTAAGTCAGGGTACAAAATAGCCCCTAAATCATCTCCATCATCACTAGGCATAGTAAATAAATTAACCCATCAACAATAATATATAGTAATGTAAAGGATCAAGCACATGCTTACAAACTTATGAAATTCACCACCATACCCTAATTGGTGCACAAAGTAAAGAACTCATCACAACATCCTATACTATTTTATAATACACAGAAGGAATGTATAATTTATGCGTATATCGCTTATAGTAACCATCATGTACCTACATTTAACAACTTTATCTATTAGGTGTCATTTACCATCGTTCATCATAGTATATGGATAGTCATCATTCGAAATTGAACTGGTCATAAGTGTCATCATGACACGAAATTTAAATGGTCAAAAATATCTACAAGACCCTGAATCTAACAGGTCATAAATATCATCATAATATAAAAATTTATGTCATTACAAAAGGACAAGCCCTACCAGGGCAAAAGTAAAAACAAGCTCCACAAGGGATAAAGTAAATAGCAATACCCCCGAGGGCTAAGTAAATCAACATAAATGAGAAGTAAAGAAGAGTATAGCTCTAATAACAATAATTCATCATCAATGGAACTTCATCAACATAATCGTTATATAACAAGATTTCTCATTTTTACCCAGAAAACCTTCCAATGAATCTAACAAGTGTAAAGGTTCACCAAAGATAACATGACATACCCTAAGGTGGACTAAAGTACACTTCTAATTCTCAAGCCCTCTTTTAGGAAAATTTGTACTTGATTTAGGCTCAAGGTATCTAATTTCTCTCTTAGATATGTAGCAATCCATATTAATTCTATGGGTAACACTATACCTACGCCAAACATTGAAACTAAGGAACACCCATTAATTTAAGAAACTAGAGTTACCCTACATTCTATATGAGTGAAAAGGTAAATATCACCCAACTAGAGTAACTAAGGGATCCTCTGCTATCCCTGAGACATGAAGTCCAGTTCCCCAAGGCTCAAGCCTATAAGTCAAGCATTCAAAACTATAAGTTCAAGAGATCTAAAATTATGCAACTAATCCATAGTCTTAACATTCATCAGTCCAACACTAAAATACTTCACAAATGGAATAAGATATCAAAATTATACTATAACATAGCTCAATCTAACAAGTAATAAGCCTAACTTACCTGAAATCTAAAGAAAGCTCACTAAATACTAAACCTTTACTTTTCTCATCCGAGAAGCTTCTTCAGGTGCCAAGCTTTCAAAACACTATGTCAACATTATAACAAAAACAATGATACCCATATTTTACCATTGTTATTTGGGACAAAAAACAACACAAAAACCCTAAGTGTGTCCCACTTACGAAAAACACATTTCTGATGTCAACCCAAAGCTCATACACAATCAAGGAATCGAAACCCTCAAGAAATAGGTGAACTAAACTTATTTGGGTAAAAATAAAGCCCTCATACCATTTGGGGTTTCGGTTAAGAATTAACAAAAATCAACATGAAATTGAAGGATTAATACCTCAAATTTGAGGTTAATCATGAAAGTATATGTTGACTAAGATCTCTAGTCAAACCCAAGACGAAATTTTAGTTTAGAACACTATTTTAGGGTTTCTTGGCTCCAAGGAAGAGTGAAAAGTTCCCACAATATGACATAAAAGGCCTTTAAATACCTATCCAGGTCAAAGGGATGTCACTATCGCACACCACAGGCTATAATCACCATTGTACAATTGCCATGGGTCGTTCCACAATCTCTATAATATGATCATGGTGATCCTTACATGATTGCCAGTGCACTAGAAACTTAAAAGATTTTCCTAGTTTTCCATAACAATTAAGGATCCATTTTGAAATTTTATATATGCAAATGAACTATGCAAAAAAAGAAATTCGACGTGCTAAACGCACTGGCAAAGTCAAATTTTTCATCTATGGTTTTTTCAATAAAATATAGGTCCCACAACAAAACTTCCAATTTTCCAACTTTCCAACCAAAAGGTCAAAATTGAGCTCGTGTGTATTGGGACCTAAGCCAAAGGTCTAGCTAGCCTATAAACGATATGCCAAAGCGCCTGGCCCAATCAAAATTTGCATATGAGATTGTTTTACTAAAGTTTTTGCCCGATGGCTATT
This sequence comes from Capsicum annuum, assembly GCF_002878395.1. Taxonomy (NCBI): domain Eukaryota; kingdom Viridiplantae; phylum Streptophyta; class Magnoliopsida; order Solanales; family Solanaceae; genus Capsicum; species Capsicum annuum. The sequence goes on along the minus strand of NC_061122.1, from coordinate 112,243,780 downwards.
TGGAACCACTAATGATTTCTAAATATGGAATTGACTGTAAAAAACCAAACAAACTACCCAGAAATTAAACTATTATTTCCATAAAGTCATGATTATCTTGGGGATGCTATGGAAAAACTCAAATAGCAATAATAAGTGGATATATATAAAATGACCTGAATGGTCAATACAATATCAATTAACTTTCAACCCTGAAATCTAAAGATAAAGAAATGCCTGAAGCCCCAAATAGATAATGATAATGCGGCCGCATCTCGCTCTCAATCTCCCAAGTGGCCTCCTTTATTGGATAATGCCTCTGTTAAACTATAACCATAGGAATCTTACTATAACGCAACCATCTCATATCACTAGCAAAAATAATCACAGGCTCCTTCACAAAGATCAAATTCTTATCTAACTACACTGAGTTCTATCTAATCATAGAAGATGGATTAGGAATATACTGCCACAACTTTGAAACATTTGAAACTAGATGAAAATACTTAGGTAAAGTTATCTCATAAGCTAGCTCTTCAACTATACAGAGAATCTCAAAAGGACCAATATATTGAGGGTTGATCTTGGCCTTTCTTTTGAACCTTATCACACTCATCATAGGAGATACATGAAGGAATGCATGGTTATGTACTCCAAATCCCAAGACACGAATCCAACAATCTTCATAGACCTTCTACCTGCTCTAGGTTGCTCTCATCCTATCCAGAATAACCTTTTCATTACCAATGAGTCTTAACTCAAACCGTACTATGGGGCATTATCATAGAGGTCTCAAATGATCTAATCGGAGAATGATACCTCCTACCATACAAAGCCCTTAAAAGGCACCATCTTAATAGTCAACTGGTATTCCTGAACTCTACCTATACTAAGTGTTGATGCCACTGGCCTTAAAAATATAGAACGCATGCTCCGAGCATATCCTCATACACCTAAATATTTCCCATAAACTGGCCATCTATTTTGCGGATGAAAGGCTATACTGATATGAAGTAGAGTCCCCAACTCCACCTGGAAGGCTCTCCAAAACCCCTAATTTAACATGGAAACACAATTTGAAATGATAGAAATTGGCATACTAGGCAAATGGACTATCTCCTAAACATAGATATGGACAAACCTCTTAGCACTGAAGGACATTGGAACAGGAATAAAATGTGCTGACTTGGTAAAATGATCAATAATGACCCAAATACCGTCTAACCCTTGAGATGTATGAGGCAAACTACTAATGATATCCATAGTGATTCACTCTCATTTTCACCCAAGAATAGGAAACCTCTAAGTCTCACCTCCTAGATGCTAATGCTCGCCTTTTACCTACTGGTAATATAGGTAATGAGCTACAATGTCTTCCAGATCACTCTTTATATAACTCCACCTCTTGTATTTTCCTAAATCTCTATACATCTTGGCTACACTGGGGTGTATGTCATATCTAGAGTTATGATCATTATGCAAAATTTAATGAATTAAGTCACCATATCTAGAGTTATGAGCATCTTGCAAAATTGAATGAATCAAGTCACTAATATAAGGGGTACTAATATAGCCATTAAAACTCAAATTACCCATAGAATCAACAGCGTACCTCTTCAACTCATCACTTAACACCTAATCTCAAAAGTAGCAAAGCTGAGCATCCTTAAATTAACGATCATATATTTGCTCTAATAGGGAGGACCTTTCCATAATAAAAGCCAAAATCCATATAGGATCTAACATATCCAGTCAAATAATAAAGTGGGATAAGGACCCAATGTCATGTGCCAACGGCCTCTTAGAAACTAAAATACAAGCCAAACTACCTATACTTAATGCCTTGTGACTCAGGGGTCAACTACCTTATTCACCTTACATAGATGATACGAGATGGAAATATCAATATCCTTAAACAACTATATAAATGTACCTTATCATGTATTAATCTCGCACTAGGTCATCATATGCTGATGGTTGTAATAATTTATGATAATCTCGCAATGCACCCCATAGAGATAATGCCTCTAAATTATGATCTCAAAGACTATTGCCACCAGCTCTGAATCATAAGTGGGGTAGGTAAACTCATGCCACTTAAGTTGAGTAGAAGAATACATAGTGACACGATCGTGCTGCATCAAAGCACAACCTATACCAGCACCAAAAGGATAACAAAATATACTGAATCCCTCATCCTCAACAGGAAGAGCCTACAGAAAAGCTGAAGTAAGGAAATTCTTAATCTTGCAAAAGTATGACTCATACTTCTAGGACTATTAAAAAGGAACCTCCTTACGAGTCAATATAGGTATAGGGGATGAAATAGTAACAAGGCCCTCAATAAAGAATCTATAATAAATCAATAAACCAATGAATCTATCAACCTCTATCGGAGATGAAGGTTTATCCCAATCACAAATAACCTTATTCTTAGTCTGTTCTACCATAATACCATCTTAGACACCACATATCCAAGGAAAGTGTAACACCTAACTTTTGTATTTTGTTTTTGTTTGTAGACCTAAACCCAATAGTCACTACATAGATATAACTGTTAATGAATATTCCTCAGTGTGGGAACATTCTTGGAGATTAATATATAACATAAGAATTACCTAGATCAAAAGTTATGTTGAGCACTTTCCTATCAATTGATTTTTAGTTAAGGATTTTGCATGGGTCAACTTCCAGGGGTTGTTTCTCCCAGTATAAATAGATTCATATAGCCTACTATATATCAAGTTAAATACCTTTGAGTCTTCTGTCCAACGCCTCCAACCATTTATCAATCTAATTCCGAAGTAATAAGTTATTAGTTTGAATAAAGCACATCCAAGCTGTATGATTGTGAACCCCTATAGTAGTAACACTCTTTTGATGCCTCTAAAATTATATTTAGGAGCGCAGTAGTGATGGTAGATCATTTATTGATATTTTGGGAGTTTTGGGATGTATAATACCTCAAAACTAAGTAGGCATCATAAAATAGAGCTTAGGCAATGGCTAGGCATCACCTTACCATCACCTACCTTCACAAGAAAAGTTTGGTGATGGAGTTGGAAACATAAACATTAAGGTTTGCCATGGGTTAGGTGCCGCAAACCTTAAGGTTTTAAATGGGTTAGGTGCCACAAACCTTAAGGTTTGCCATGGGTTACGCACCATAAACCCTATGTTTTTGCGGTGTAGAAATCCATTTTTTAATTAATTAATGGGAAACAAAGTCTTTTTGTACCCAATAGTTGTCCCTAAACATACTTACACGAAATAAAAGTCCATAAATATGACTAAACACTCTAAAATCCATAGTTTATCATCCTTAAAAATAAAAACAAAGAAAAACTTAGGGTTTCGGCAGTCAAGCTTAAAGAGTCAAATTTCTTCGTGAATTCTTCATAATTAAGGTACGTGGGACTATCCTAAATCTCATACGCGTAGGTTTTATGATTTTACCAAGTTATAAAGATATATATATATATATATAAATGTATGTATATTTAAAGGAGATTTTCAAATTGTTTAAAGATCATGCATCATAAACCTATTTTTATGAAAGTATGTTATTATCATAGGGTTTTACCATAAACTTGATTTATAATCTTGTGCATACATGATGTGAGTTTGAAAATTGATTTATTAATGTGACTTGTGAAATTCCCTTGCCCATGATGAAATTTATGGTCTTTGCACGGTATGACTTGTGAATTGGGTTTGAGAGCATGGATTATGAGCCCCTTTTTTATCATGAAATTTACATATAAAAAATATTGGGGTTGTATTTACGTATGAAGATAATTCTTGACTTTAAATGCCTCTTCACTTGTTATGGATGGTTTTTTCACATTTTTTTCAAAGAGGTGATTTCTATTCTTAATGTTATGATTTCCTAATGTAGAAACAATATGTGATTAATAATTTAATTGGCCACCGTATGTTTAAGTCTTAAAAAGAGAGTGTGTTTACATGAGTTTGCACATGCTTTTTAAATAAGAAATCTCTTGTGATTTGATAAAATTTTTGGGTGGTCATATGCATATTTTTGAATGAGAAGGGAGGATGTAATGTCGTATGATATGAATGACCTGCAAGTTTTGGTATGACAATACACGGTGATGATATTCCCTTACAAAAATCAGCATTAAATATTTTATATGCATGAAGCATGGTTTTAAAGAATTAAAAATAGGCTTAACAATAGCTAGTTAGTTACCCTACGAAGGCTTAGTTCATATAACTCATAGCCCAAAACTGTGTTTTACTAATAGGGGTTTATTTTGTCCCAAAATAGGGATTGTACACTAGCGATGAACTTTTCACACAATAGAGAGTAGATACTCCAGCCCTTGCGGCAATCTTGGGTTAGGGACTTGGCCGTCGAGTCAAGGGCGGATTTCATATAGCCCGTAGGATTGTAAAAATATAGGTTGTACCACTTAGCTTAGAAGTAAAATAAAGAAAGACATTACGATTTGCGAAATTATTTTAAAGTGTATTGAAACTTCCCATGTGTCTTAAATTTTTTATGTCAAGATGATTTATAAAATGCTCACACCTATATTGTATAAACAAAAATTTTGTTTTTGGACTGTTCTGCTTAACAGTACATCTATATTGACCCTTATATTTTTGGATTTAGGGTGCAGTCCAGGGGACCCTAAGCAGTAAAATTATTCTCAGGCATTTGAAGTTGGTGAGATTCCCTTATTTTAGAAGGCCTTATCCCATGTGATCTTTTATTTGATTTTAGTCCTGGTCTGATGGAGCCTTGTCCCAGATTTTAGAAAAGAAATTGTATTAGTGTTGTTAGTGATTTCGTGGACTGGTGTCATGTATTTTAAAATATTTATAAATTAAATTTTGTATTATTCTGTTGAAGTAAGATAGTGACCATGTTTCCATTTTGCTATGTTTTTTGACATTTTCTTACAGTATATAAATGGTGTATATGATTGCTAATTAGAGAATGGCTCCCGGGTCTTCATATTTTCTAATGCTCTTTGCAAACTGGGCATGGGATTGAGATGTGATAAACTTGGTGTTAGAGCATGGTTCATAGTCTCAGAGTATCTACGAAGTCACATCGGGTAGAGTCCTTCTTTTGAGTGTGTAGGACGCCATACTTATAAGTAGTAAGCTTTTAGGCAATTAGGAATGTTTCACTTTTCTTTAAGTTTTAGATCATACCATTTTGTTGTCCATTTGGAATTTATTCAAATTCCTTCTTTACTCAAATTTTATTAGCTATGTCTTATTGTCGAGTCGATTCTGGTGTAGAAGCTTAGAGTCTAAATGATGTGGTCTTTCCTAATAGATTCATAAAAGATTATGAAATAGTACAAGGACTTGAGAGGAGCTTATTCGTGCTTCAATGTGTATTTATTCTAGTGTATACATTATCATGATCAACTCGTGCTTTTTAGCCTGTTGTATGAAGTATATTCGATCCCTTTTCTGAAATCCTTGTTATAGATTTTAGGCTTAAAGGTAGAGAGCTATAAATGAATATTGGAACAATATTTCCACTTGTATAGTAGTATGTTGTAAATTGTCATAACCTATGAGTTGTATAACAGTCCAAAATGTATTAATATTAGGTCACAAGCTTAGAAGTCAGAATAAGGGTGACTTTTGCTTAAAGTAGCTAGTTTAGTTGTACAACCCTTTGATTGTGGAGTGGTTTTCTCATTTATGGTGGTTGGATAATATTGTTTCAAGATTTATCAATTGTATGGTAGTCCATGAAGTAAGTGGCTGGCTACGATTATTATTTATTTAAAATAAGAAAGTAGCTTAGACTGTAACATTATGTTGGTTGTAAAAATCATTTATAAGTGGTAAATGGAAAGGAGTAGATTAGTCAATAAGTATAGGTAGAGACTCATTTGTGTGTATTGAATTTTGAAGGTAATTGTGATGTATGCATGGATAAGTAAAAATGATATGAGAAAGTAGAACATGTTGATATGATTGTAATGGGTTATATTGTAAGATTAATATCGACTATCCCTATTATGTGACTTTTCTTCTTGATTGTATTTTATCTAGTAGTTGTAAACTAGTACATTATGTGAGAAGGTATGTAGTGGATTTTAAGGTGTAGCAGTGATTCTAGGTAAAGGATTTAATTATAGGTAATAGTTAAGTGAAATAAGGTATTTGGGTTGATTTCCCAATTTAATGGACAAGTGTATTAACTGCCATACTTCATCGGTGGTACATGATCGATGCCAGACTAAGACTTGAACTTTAGATATGGGGCATAGTGATAAAAATAGTAGCTTAAGGTTAGTGATGCATGTTTTGTTTGAATAAAGTAGTGGGCTTGATGTGATATATGAAATGGCCTAACTTGGCAATTTGGATAATTGTTGTATATGTACATGAGGACTAGGGTTAACAAATGAAGTATGGTTAGGTTATTTAGAGGATTAGGGTATTAGGTGTATTAGAATAAGTTGAAGCTCGAGGTAGCATGTTGTTAGATAAGGTTTGACTAGTTTAAGTGTCCATATATCTAGATATCATTCTCAAATTATGTAGTATGGGGAAGACTAAGGGGTTATTATGTTATGTTCTTTTTATCTTAATTGAGGAAATATCGGTTGGCAGTATGTGCCTTTTGTATAGTTTTGCAAATTTTTTTAAGGTGTAAGTTATGTGGATAGAGGTCTAATATTTAAATTTTGAGTAGTGGAGAATAGATTAGTATGTGATAAGGAGTGTGGATGTTAATGTTCATTAGAGTGTGATTTGTAGGGTGGTAGTAACAAAGGCTAGCTAATGCTAAGAGTAGCATTCCCAAAAAACAAGCCATTCAGAGTGTAGTTTGTCAGGAAAAATTTAGCTTTTATTTGTATGGTGATACCCCGTTGTGTTAAGTGTTGCTCTTGTCATTTAATGAGAAGATATGTCCTCAAGTCTAGGATTATGACTTTTATCTAAAGGGAAGATGGTGAATAAAGGTAGTTACTAAATATTCTCAGTGTGGAAAGTAGCGGGGAGTAGTCATGATTAATCAAATCCTATTTAAGAAAAATCCTCCTTCTTTAATTTATAAGGTGATTCTGCTAGTGTCTTACCTCATATATTCAAGTCCTGCCTATGTATAAGGTCTGAGCTCTCAATGTAAGTTATTTTCTATTCCGACCTCCAAACTAGAAGCATTAATGTCTTAGTAATCCAATCCTTCAAGTATTCAAGCTCTGTGTTACGTTGTTCATGATGCATAAAAATCCATGTCTTATATCATTCTTAGTAATAAGAAACCATATTTTATATATGTTACCAATTCATTCTATGTCGGGACTAGCCAAAGTTACAAAGTTTATGCAAATAAAATACGGAGCAATAGCTTCAAGTGGAAATCCTTGTCTTTGTTGTTAACTACATAAATTCTAGCTTTACGCTATATAGCTCATGATATGTGCACCCATGTTTTCTCAGCATGGTCTATCCTAAGCACTCATGTTGTGTTGTGTTTCTATTGAACGACTCTTTACTTATCATCCAGAAACTCGATATACGAAGCACTTCATGTCTATTGTATCCTATATTAACCTTATGTCCCACCATGAGTAGTTCACTAATTATGAGTTATAATTGAGTAGTGTTACTCTGTTTCATGATGCTTAAGATCGGGTCCCCTAATATCCCTTTGTGTGTTAGTATGATGGTGGTTTTGGAAGCACAATAATGTTTTAGGAAGGGGAGTAGATGCTCTTGAAGTTGAAATTTTGTTGTGATTTCTGGAACTAAGGTTGTAGGAATAGATGGACAAGGAGATTAACTTTCGTTGTACGAAATAGTTAGAAAGGATATATCTGGCAAAAATATTTGTGAGAGTGATTGAAATTATTAGTCTTAGTGTGGAAATCCATGATGTCTGAGTAGTAATGATAGGTTTGATTGTTGTGACTGATCAAAACACAAGACAATGTGTTATGTGGTTGGTATTCCTTGATATAAAACTCTAGTGTATTCAATGGTAGTGATAAGGTGAAGTAATTTTCTTGATAAGATGTAGAGTATAGGGTCCCATAGCTTAACACCTCTTTTCTCCAAGTTAGGATTATATATGGAAGCAATGTATAGTTAGATTCTACATCTTACAGTAGTGTGTTGTGTGGGGAAATTGTATGTTGGAAATACTGAAGTATGTTATTTTTTGGTTGGGCATAGATTTGTAACGTTTCTAAGTTTAAGGTCTATTCGTTGTATCTTGAAAGATGTAGAATGTTTCTGTTCCTATCTCCTTCGAAATATTGTTTAATGATAAGTACCAGTGTAAATCAGGCCTATGATCGCCAAATAAACTCATACTATATTCTGTGATGATTATGATACTAGAACTCAGGTGCAAGATTATCTCTATGTCAATTCTTGTTATTTCACGTTTTCTGCTTACACGTTTTACTAGGGGTTATCATGAAATTCGTTCGATGCCTTTGAATATTTAATTAAAGAAAAATGTTCGATGCGAGGTTACGTTCCTCATTCCATACTTCTTAGAGCTTCAACAAGTCCTTACCTATCATTCGTTAATGAATGATGCCAAGTGGAGATAATGTAACACCCCACTTTTTTGGGCCAAAGTTGAACCATATTTTTTTCGATGTTTATAGACCCGAGCCCAATAGTTTCTACTTATATATAAGTGTGAATGATGTTTACTCAGTGTGGGAACATTATTGGAGATAAATCTACACTATAAGAATCAACTAGCTCAAATGTTAAGTTGAGTACTTTCCTATCGATTGATTTTTAGTTGATGATTTGGCATAGATCAACTACCAGGGGTTGTTTCTCCTATTATATATAGATCCATGTGGCCTACTATATATCTAGTTAAATCCCTTAGATTCTTGTTTCCAATGCCCCGATTAGTTCGTCGATCCTAGTCCTGAGTAAGAAGTTATGATTATTTGAATGAGGCACTGTCCAGGGTGTACGATTGTGACCCCCGTAGTCGTAACACTCTTTTAATGCTTCTAAAATGATATTTAGGACCCCCATAGTGATGATATATCATTTATTGACATTGTAGGAGGTTTTGGGGTGTTTAAGGACATCAAAACTAAGTAGGTGTCAAAAAATAGAGCTTAGGGGATGGTAAGGCATCGCCTATATTCATTCGAAAGATTTGGCGATGGAGTTTGCGCCACAAAACATAATGTTTTCCATGGATAAAGTTCCATAAACCTTAAGGTTTGCCATGGGTTAGGGGCCGGAAACATTAAGATTTGTCATAGGTTAGGCTTCGTAAACCCTATGCTTTAGTGGTGTAGGAACTCCATGTTTGATTTAATTAAAGGGCAACAAAGTCTTTTTCCACCCGTTAACCATCCCTAAACATACAAACACAAAATCAAAGTCCCTAAATAAATTTAAAAACTCTCAAATCCCTAGTTTATCTTCCTTAAACATAAGAAGAAAGAAGCAACTTAGGATTTGGGCATTCAAGCTGAGGCTGTTAAGAGGGCCGAGCCAGGTCAACCAGGAACTATCCTTTTAAATTTATCCAAGTTGTGGGCCGGGCCAAGTTCGGGTCGGGATTAATAGGGCCAGGCCGAGCAATGCTCAACAGTAAATTTTTTTAAAATAGCCCTAACCTGGCCCAGTTAAGCCGACTCGGTCAAACCCACTTAAACCCGATTAAAAATCTAGTCAAACCTGGCAAAAAAAAATTCAATGTACACTATATATACCCACCTATATACATTTTAAATATGTTAAAAAATATATATACACTATATATAGTATATACTACATTAGAATTTAAAAAATATATACACATATACACAATTAAACATATATGCGAACCATTCAATGTATATGTGCTACTTTAAAGTTTAAATAAAATATACTATAATATATATATATATATATAGTTATATACTAATTTATAAAATATATACATATGTATACGTTAAATATACATGTCTATATAAGATATATTCACATATATATATGCTCTATTCGATGTATATGTACTACTTTAAATAAAATATACTACAATATACATACATTACAATGTATATATATATATATATATAGTTATATACTAATTTACAAAACATATACACATGTATACATTAAATATACACATCTATAGAAGATATATTCACATATATATGCTCTATTAAATGTATTCGCACTACTTTAAATAAAATATACTACAATATATATACATCACAATATATAAATATATATATATATATAGTTATATACTAAATTATAAACCATATACACATGTATATATTAAATATACATGTCTATAGAAGATGTATTCACATACATACGCTCTATTCAATATATATGTACTACTTTAAATAAATTATACAACAACATATATACATTACAATATAAATATATATATATATATATATATATATAGTTATATACTAATTTATAATACATATACACATGTATTCGTTAAATATACACGTCTAAAGAAGATATATACACATATATACGCACCATTCAATGTATATGTAATATTTAAATAAAATATACTACAATATATTCATTAAAATATATATATATATATATAGTTATATACTAATTTATAAAATATATACGCATGTATACGCTAAATATACATGTCTATAGAAGGTATATTAACATATATATGCTCTATTCAATGTATACGTACAATTTTAAGTAAAATATACAACAATATATATACATTACAATATATGTATATATATATATATATATTTATATATATATATATATATATATTAATTTATAAAACATATGCACATGTGTACGGTAAATATACAAGTCTATAGATGATATATTCACATATATACCCTCTATTCAATGTATATGTACTACTTTAAATAGAATATACTACAATATAGATACATTAAAAATTTATATATCAATAGTTATATATTAATATATAAAACATATAAACATGTATACGTTAAATATATACGTCTGTAGAAGGTATATACACATATATACTCATCATTCCATGTATATGTACTACTTTAAATAAAATATACTACAATATATATACAATACAATATATATATATATATATATATTGTTATATAATAATTTATAAAATATATACATATTTATACGCTAAATATACACGTCTATAGAAGATATATACAGATATACGCACCATTCAATGTATATGTACTACTTTATATAAAATATACTACAGTATATATACATTACAATATATATATATATATATATATATTTATATACTAATTTATAAAATATATAGACATGCTTACATTAAATATACACGTCTATAGAAGATATATTCACATATATATGCTCTATTTGATGTTTATGTACTACTTTAAATAAAATATATACTACAATATATATACATTAATATATATACACATATATACATAGTTATATACTTATTTATAAAATATATACACATGTATACGTTAAATATACATGTCTATAGAAGATATATATACACAAATATACAAAAATATGCTACTTAATATAATAAATTAATAATACTTGGTAGTAAATTAATAATATATTAGAAGTAAGTTTTTAATTTAAACTAGAAATTCAATTTAAATCATTAAATGAAAAAAATTACAAAGTAAGGACTTAGGAGTGAATGAATGTTGAATTTTATTGATGGGGAAATGATCCTAAATTTATAATTTACATGAATGAAAAATCTACAAATTATGCATCATTTTTTCCAACTCATTCATGTTAATATTAACGGAAACTCGCATAGGATAGTCAAATTAAATGGGGTAAAAACCATGCATTGGACTTGATGCTGCTGAGTTCTCCCATGAAGACATAATTTCTTCAAGTCTTAGCTCATCGTTCGGCTCCGATTCCATTCCTTGGTTTGTTCTTTCTGCTCTAATCCAATCTCTGAGGCAAACTAGAACATTCATTGCATTGATTCCCAATGAGTATCGGTTGTCTACAAGATGTTGTCTTCCCTGACTAAAGGCGCTCTTTGATGCAATGGTTGATATTGGAATATTCAAGTTATCTCTAGCTAAACTTGAAAGCATAGGATATTGTGTTTCATTACTCCTCCACCAATCTAATGTGTTGATCCGTCATCTGCGATCCTCTGGTGGCGAACGAAGATAATATTTTAGCTCTTCCTGATCTGTCATCAACACTGTTCCAACTAGGTAAATCATAAAAAGAATCAGGAAAACAACTATGTGCCGGCCTTTTAGAAGATGATGGTTCCTCGGGAGGATGAGGAGCAACAGTTCGAGTGATATTTATAGGTACGGCTAAATCAACTAAATCACCATAGTGATTATATAATTTTTCTATGTATTCATTCACATCACCTATAGCCGTCCACAAATAAAGTTGTACTTGTTCAGAATCATAATTAGTATTTATTTTTAAGTTAGCATAAATAACAGTACTGAAGTGACATATAGTATTATATTTCATGCACGGATTTAGCATAGCACCAACCAAGTAAAAAGGGGGAATCGGGAAAAAATATTTTTTAAATTTAGTAAACATGGCACCAACAGCTTCTTTATAACCTTATTTTTTTTATATTCTTTGAGTAAACCAGAAATATCGGCTATATATTTCAAAATATTACAAACAGTAGGATAATAAGAGCTGGAAAATTCAACTGTAGCTACATAAAATTTGTCTAAAAAGTTAATAAGATCATTAACTACAACCCAATCAAAATAATGTAGCACGCAATCAGCAGAATCAGCAAATAAACCGCAATGTTGGTTAAAAGCTAGTGTAATAGTAACTCTATATTTATAACAAGTTTTCATAAAATCATATGTAGAATTCTATCTAATATCAATTTCCTCAGGCATCAATATCGTTGCAAGTCCATTTTCTTGACATTTAACTTTAAATTCTCTAATTCTCAATCTACAATTATTTGCTTGAATATAACCAACAGCAAGACAGATTTTTCAATATCAAAATAAAAAAACTCAAGACCATCTTTTATAATTAAATTATATATATGACACGCACACTTAAACTGAAAAATTTCAGGCAATGGCAGAGATAGCATAGATTTTAACTTTTTTATAGTAGTCTTGTTGTTAGAAGCATTATCAAAAGCAATACATAGGATTTTATTTTCGATACCATAAAATCCGGCAACTTTAACAATAGAATCAACAATAAAATCTCCGGTATGTTTACAATCTTCATCATATAAAAAACAAGAATATGTTTTTGCATCACAAAATTACTATCCATCTAGTGACAAGTAATGGTTAAATAATTATTTTTATTTACAGCACGACCAAGATCAAAAGTTAGGGATAATATACATTGAATATTTTTTAACAATATTGATAAATAAAAATAATATTATGAATGAAATCTAAAAATATTAGACTGACAAGTACTTCTAGGAATATAATTAAACATAGGATTATAAATTGCTTGAATATAATGAATAAAGGCATCAGAAGAAGGAAAACTAAAAGGCAAACAACCCACAACTACTATTTTAGCTATTTCTTCCCGGTTCCTCAAATTATTATAATTCTTTGTTACTTGACCGGTTGCGGGGTCCGTTTTAGTTTGCGTTGGCCCTCCAACATCCCCACCACCTGTAATACCCCGTGTTTTTGTGCTAGAATTCTAAATGTCATTCCTGCACATCTAAGCTCTAATACAAGTGATTCTCACGTGAATACAAGTTGAATGATCATTATCCTAGTCTATGGATTAGTTTAGAGGTGAAAAATGTTCATAGCAATGACCTAGAACAAAGTTGACCTATTGATTCATCCAAAGTTTGACATTTGATTCTATAAGGGTCAATTTCTAAAGTGTATATCTCTTAATATACATGGAATTTTTCATTCCAAGATCAATCAAATAGTAGATAATTGAATTATCCTTCTAATGATACCAATTTTGCAAAAATCTGATACTCGAGGGAAGAGTTATGTCCATTTTTGTAAGAGGCAGTAAGGGTGTGTGATGGGCAATGCGCCGCCCAATAAAATGTATGCGATTGGGAGTGCGAGGCATACTTAAATGTCTGCCATAAGGTGTGCGACGCACACCTTAAGTTCTTCCATTGGTTGTGCGCCGCATACCTCACTTCTATGTGCCAAAAATACCCCTATATATGTCTATAACATGGGATTAAACTCCCATAACACTAAAATAAGTTTACTTTCTCTCAAAATCTCAAAGAACATTCATTAGGGTTTCAACCTAAAAATTCAACTATCTCAAGATTCAACGATGAGTTTTCAATAATTCTTCGAGATTCAAAATCCCCATTCCAAGGGCTACACGAAACACTCATTATTTTCATGAATAAAATCCCAAGGTCAAGTGTTCATTCAAAGATTAAAGTTTAAGGTATGTGGAGATTTTCAACAAGAACATCCTTTCATTCTTGTGCCTAAAATTTGAATTATTTCACAAAGATATATGATTTTACATGCTTTGATATAAATTTGAGATAGAAACTATTATCCTACAGTCTTGTTCAAAAGACTATTATATTTTTATGATGTCTTGAAGATAAATTCCTTGACTTTTGATGTTAATATCTTGTTTGAAGTTGAACCTTCAGATTTTCATATGAATTATACATGTTTGCTACATAATGTATGAATTTTAAAATATTTTGCTCAAGTATTGATATATGGGTTTTGAATCCTATTTGAGAATTATGATTTTTGTGAAAGTAATGTGTTATGTACACCTTGAGATTTGAATGATTTAACCTTTTGTTCTTGAAAGAGTTATTTTTGAACTCGAATGAGTAAAGAAATCCATATTTTGATTTGTTATGAAAAGGGGGTAGCATGATGGCTCCCGTTGTGAATTTTTGAATTATTTTATGGTGGATTTTCTTTAAAAAGATCTGAGCTAAGTCCGAGAGTAGTCTTTAGCACTGAGTGAGAGGTATAACTGTGTTGGTTCTTCCTTAGAACTACGTGCCTCCATAGGAGCCAGAATTGAGGCTGATTATATATTGTGATCACTAGTTTTTGGATTTGATACTTATAGTCCTACTCCGATGGCAAGGATAGGATGGATCTCCCTAACGTGGGTTGTACATTAGACTCCATGTGACTCATATGGTTTATGTCGGTTATGAGATCTTCCAATATGTGTGTGTGTATTCTCCTATCTAATATGAAAAGTCTTATTCTTCTATCTGAGATGAAAACATATTTTTTTAAAAAACTGAGTTTGAGAAAGTCATTTTTTTTGAAAGATTTAATGAACATATATTCCAAAGGAAATCTGATGAGATTTTATTGGTTTGATGATTTGGAATCGAGATGGAAGTGAATTGAGATTTATTATGATGACTCACATGTTTCACCCGATATATTTTAAACTCTTATGATTATTATGATTTTAATTTGAGGTAAGTGAGTCATTTATATCAGCATGCATAATTTTATAATCTGTGATGATCTTAAGACATTATTTTGTATATGCATTGCACCCCTTTATGCTCGGTATGTTTCCATGGTACTAACCCACATATTTGTATGTGGACTACATTTTCTCAGAATATAGGTAGAAGGTATAGTGTACATCTTCAGATCCAGTCAGTTCGCGGCATCTAGTCAACATGTGATTAGTCCTTTTGATTCAAGGGATTGAGTTATTTATATAGTTTTAGAAGTGTTGTATTTTCTTTATTCAGTCGTATTGATTTGGGTTATTCGGGAGTCATGACCCGACTACCTATAGTTAGTACTAGTAGAGGCGTCATAGACAGTCAATAGAAGTTAATGTATTTTGTTTCAGTTTTGGTTATAAAAGCAGAGTTGTAATTATATGAATTTAGTTTTGTATCCATCATATTCAGAAAAGAGTTATTTTCTGTAGATTTGTATACATTTATACTTTTTGTTCAGTTGCTTATGATTTATGCCAGTAGAAGGGTTAGCTTGGGGTCACTTGTTATCCTACGCACCGTGTGATATCTTGGGACCCAATTTAGGGGCGTTACAAACTTGGTATCACAGCACAGAGTTCAAGTGTCCTAGGGTATCTATGAAGCCGTGTCTAGTAGAGTCTTTCAAAATGGTACGAAGACATCTGTACTTTTCTCCGAGAGGCTACAGGGCATTTAGGAAATGTTTTCATTCTTTCAAGTCTTAAATGGTGCTATAGAAAAGTTCTCCAACAAACTTATACAGATTCTTATCTTACTCTAGTCAGGCCATCTCTGCCTTATTTTCAAGGTATCAGAAATAGTTGAGCTTCATTCTCTATAGTTAGTTATAAGTCTGTAAGAGATCTAGAAATTATCCTGTCAGTACTTTTGAGTTTTGAAAATTGAAGTGCTTTATCAGGACTATAGAAATTATGGACAAAGCCTCAGTCAGATGTGCTTTCAAATTTCTCCTTAGAATCCATAATGATAATCTATATTTCTCTATCTATGCACTGTTCTTGAGGTAACATGTTCGGCAAGTTCTAGTTCCTCCCCAGATAATGCTTTTATAATTACTAGCAGAAGTTTCAAAAGTTTCATAAAAGTGGCTTGAGAGGAGCCTTCTAGTATGTTATAAGTCCCTCAGATTTGAAGTTATACCCTTGTTCTTATGAGTTATTTAATTAAGACAGAGTAATGTGTATTCTTAGATCGTTGAATGTTATGTGTCAAGTCTTTATCTCTTTATTATATAATCTTGTTATCATTGTGTTTGTAAAAAATTATAGTGTAGTGAAGCCGTGTGAGGCCTATTTCGATTCACTAGCATAGTTGCTTTGTTATTCATATAATTTCAATAATCAAAATACAAAACCAAAGTGTAGTGAAGCCGTGTGAGGCCTATTTTGATCCACTAGCAACTTGTTGTTTATCTTGTTATTCTAGTGTTAGTTGAATGTGTAGGTTTCTGTGTAGTGACAAAAGTAGTAACATTTAGTATAAAGTCTTGTGTTAGTTGAACTTGTGGGTTTAAAAGTGTAGTGGCAAGAATGGTGGTAAGGGTGATTTATTGAATATGTATAGCTGAAATTTTGCTGATGATTGATTTAGTAATGAAGTGTTATACCCTTGTTTGTTAGTTTAGTAAAGTTAGAGAAGGAGATTATTAGTTAGGGTGGATAGTTGTTTGCTTGAAGTATGAAAAGTGTTATTGATGATATTTGTTCTGCTAGGAAAGTATAGGTTTTGATGGAAGTACTTGGTGGTTGCGTATTGTTAATTTAGGCTTTCCTGAGATTGCAAGAGAAAGTTTAGTTGAAAATTATAGAGCTATGAAAGTAATTTAGGTATGAAGATGGGTAAATAGTAATGATGTGAAGAAGGAGGATATGTTAACAGATTATGAATAAGATAGGCCATATGATTATGATCGATTGTCATTGTGTACTAGTTTTTCTTAATGCTATATTCTATAGTTTTGAAGTGAAAATTGTGTGTGAGATTGGCTTGTAAATCATGTTTAGCTCTACACATGTGTAGAGGTGTGCCCAAGGTGCTATGGGGCTGCATTATTTTTGAGGATTATTGCATATTGTGTGGTTAGTAGTAATGTTGACTTGCTAGGTAGAGAAAGGCTAGTTAGATAATTTATGATGTTTTTGATAGATAAGTTAAGGAGTTATGATTGAAGATGTTGAGCCTTTTTAGTATGATTATTATTCTCATGGTTTGAAAAAAAATATAAGTATAGAAGTGTGATCTTGGTACGCTATGATTGTGTCATTAGAGATATAGATATGGTTGAAAATGAGAGTGTAAGTCTTTGATGATGATTATTTAAGCTAGGAATTAAGGATGGCATATGGATGGGTTGTTCAAGAATGAAGTTGGTAAGTTCGAAATTAGTTTATTGTTGTAAGTTTAGCATTTATGTGTAGATAATAGAATGATGAAATTATTGATTAATCTCGAGAATATGTGGAGTATGCCTTTAGGGGTATTTGCCTTAAAGTTATAGGTGGTTTTAATGATAGGCTTGAATGTCATGTTTGGTGTAAGATGATGTATGCAATATACACTAGTGAATCAATATCAAGAATTGTAAATTAGTCATTGAAGTGGTAAGGCATGTTATGCTTAGGGTGTGAGCTCTAAGATGATATAGAATATTGAACCTTTTGGTTTAGACTAGTATTGTGGTTTGACATGTTTTATCTTGTGATTTAGTGTTTGGCTTGATCATGGTGAGAGAACTTACATTAGTTAGACCTTAGTAGAAAGATTTCGCAGTGCCAATATGAGAATTCTAAGTTGAATCAAATGAGTATACTATCTAAGGGGAATAGTATAGTTGAGAGAGCATTTCAGAAGTGATGCTAAGCTTGAAAGTAAGAAGTTGTGTTACCTATGGCCTAGCAATCCTATCCTAGTTTATAAGTTATATAATTATATTCCATGCTATAGAGTTATATCAATGTTGTAATTCCTTAGCCAAATGTCTTGTTTAGAGCATGCCCAAAATTCTTTGCTCCCTAATGTCAATAGAATTTCATAGAAAAGTGATGAAGAAATACTCCTTTTAAGTGTGGGTAGTCAGTATGACCCAGCCTATATAGCCTGTAGTCTAGTTTAGCAAGCAAGGAGATAAGCGCCTATAGATTCTTAATTTTCCAGCTAGTCTTATTATCTGCAGTCTTATACATATGTACATTCCAAGAGGCAATGCATTTCTGTCCAATTAAACTATGAATTCAGCTCATTTCATGCATCAGTTTCAGTTTCAGATATTAAGTCATGATTTAGTTCGTAAGTATTCTATGTAGTATCACAGTCTCTTCCTAGTATTTTCATCACATTATTATCATTCGGGGACGAATGATCCCTAGAGGGGGATGTTATAATACCCCGAGTTTTCATGTCATAAACCTCTCATCCTTTCTCATGAGATCAGATCTAGTGCAAAGTAATGGTTACTAATAAGTGGACACTCACATTTCTATCTTAGCCATATAGTTATTTTTCTTGAGGATACATGCACTTGCAGACCAGTTCAGTAGATCATTATTATTGAGATCCAGTGATTCCGTTCTATCAGTTACATATGATATCTTGAAGACTAATATTCCTCTATGTTTTAGGTCAATTATCCACATTCAAGGATGAATGTTCCCAAGGGGGAGATAATGTAATACCCCGTATTTTTGTGCTAGAATTCTAACCGTTGTGCCTATGCATCTAAGCTCTAATAAAAGTGATTCTCACGTGAATACAAGTTGCATGATCATTATCCTAGTCTATCGAGTAGTTTAGAAGTGAAAAATGTTCATATGAATAACCTAGAACAAAGTTGAGCTAAGACCAATTGATTCATCCAAAGTTTGACATTCAATTCTACAAGGGTCAAATTCGAACGTGTATATCTCTTAATATACATGGAATTTTTCATTCCAAGACCTATCAAATTGAAGATAATTGAAATATCTTTCCAACGATACAAATTTTACAAAAATCAGATATCCGAGCGAAGTGTTTTGCCTATTTTTGTGAGAGGCAGTAAGGGTGTGCGATGGGCAATGTGCCGCCCAATCAAATGTATGCGATTGGGAGTGCGAGGTATACTTAAATGTCTACCATAAGGTGTGCGACGCACACCTTAATATCTGCCACGGGTTGTGCGCTGCATACCTAACTTCTAAGTGCCAAAAACACCCCTATATATGTCTATAACACGGGATTAAACTTCCATAACACCAAAATAAGTTTACTTTCTCTCAAAATCACCAAGAACATTCATTAGGATTTGAAACTTAAAATTCAAATATCATAAGATTCAACAATGAGTTTTCAATAATTTTCGAGATTCAGAATCCTTATTCCGATGGCTACAAGAAACACTTATTATTTTCACGAATAGAGTCCCAAGGTCATGTTTTCATTTAAAGCTTCAAGTTTAAGGTATGTGGGGTATTTCAACAAGAACATCCTTTCGTTCTTGTGCCCAAAATTTGTATTATTTTACAAAGATACATGATTTTACATGCTTTGATATGAATTTGAGATAGAAACTATTATCCTATGTTCTTGTTGAAAAGAATATTATATTTTTATGATGTCTTGAAGATAAATTATTTGAGTTTTAATGTTCATATAATGTTTGAAGTTGAATCTCCAGATTTTCATATGAATTATGCATGTTTGCTACATAAAGTGTGGATTTTGAAATATTTTGCTCAAGTATTGATATATGGGGTTTGAACCTATTTGAGAATTATGATTTTTGTGAAGGTAATGTGTTATACACACCTTGAGATTTGAATGATTTGACCTTTTGGTCTGGAAAGAGTTATTTTTAACTTGAATGAGAAAAGAAATCCACATTTTGATTTATTATGAAAAAGGGGTAGCATGATGGCTCCCGTTGTGAATTGCTGAATTATTTTTTGGTTGATTTTCTTTGAAAAGATCTGAGCTAAGTTTGGGAGTAGTCTTTAGCACCGAGTAGGAGGTATAGCTGTGATGGTACTTTGCTAGAACTACGTGCCCCCGTAGGAGCTAGAATTGAGGCTGATAATATATATTGATCACTAGTTTTTGGATTTGATACTTATAGTCCTACACCGATGGCAAAGAGAGGACGGCTCTCCCCAATGTGGGTTGTACGTTGGACTCTATATGTCTTATATTGTTTGTGTCGATTATGAGATCTCCCATTGTGTGTGTGTGTATTCTTCTATCTAGTATGAAACTCTTATTCTTCTATCTAAGATGAAAACATATTTGTTTGAAAGACGGAGTTTGAGAAAGTCATTGCTTTCGAAAGATTCAATGAACATATATTCCAAACAGAATTTTTATGAGATTTGATTGATTTGATGATTTGGAATCGAGATGAAAGTGAATTGAGATTTATTATGACGACTTACATATTTCACCTGATATATTTTAATGTCTAATGATTATGATGATTTAATTCGAGCTAAGTGAGTCATTTATATCAGCATGCATAATTTTATAAACTGGGATGATATTAAGACATTATTTTTTATATGCATTGTACCCCCATATGCTCGGTACGTTTACATGGTACTGACCCACATATTTATATGTGGGCTACATTTCCTCGGAATGTAGGTACAAGGTATAGTTTACATCTTCAGATCCAGTCAGTTCGCGGCATCCAGTCAGCAGGTGATTAGACCTTTTGATTCAAGGGCTTGAGTTAGTTATATAGTTTGAGAAGTGTTGTTTTTCCTTTATTCAGTCGTATTGAGTTGGGTTAGTCGGGATTCATGACCCAGCTATTACAGTCTGTACTAGTAGAGGCTTCATAGACAGTCAGTAGAAGTTGATGTATTCCGTTTCAGTTTTGGTTGTAAAAGTAGAGTTATAACCTTGTAAATTTAGTTTTGTATCTATCATATTCAGAAAAGAGTTACTTTCCTTAGATTTGTATAGATTTATACTTCTTGTTCAGTTGCTTATGAGTTATGCCAGTAGAAGGGTTAGCTTGGGTTCACTTGTAATCCTAAGAACCGTGTGACATCTCGGGATCCGATTTCGAGGCGTTACACCACCTTATGAATTATTTATATCTGTTTTGTGAGCATCATGTATATGTCTCACTAAAGTATCCTCAATATCTGATATACGTTCAAAAAATTGCCATTCAATACTAGTTGTTTTACGAGATCTTGGGTCATGAGGAGGATGGGAAGGGAGATTAATTGATTCAGATCTAACGTTAGCTTTTCATACTTCGGGTGTCTCAAAAATATTTTCATCATTTTTGTCTAAATTAATCGCATCTACTTCATTTTCTTCTTCTATACCGTAATTTTGCTGAGTTTCTACATAATCCATATCTTGAGCACCTACACCTATTTCTTCCTCAAAAGTTGTACCAAGCGGTACAGAAGGCGAAGCCACACAGGTATATCTACTATTTGAAGTACCTCTACCTCTAGTAATTCACTTTGTACTACAAGTACCGCTTCTGGGATAAAATTTTTTAACACGTTTAGTAGCGAGGTTTCTTAATTTATCCATAATATAAATTAAACTAAAAAAATTCAAAATACAAAAATATTATAAAATTAAATATTCAACATTAATACAATAAATAAAAATTAAACGTAAGAGAGGAAATGACAATACGAAATTTTAGAAGTATCCGAAGGTTGCAACTTTAGAAACTTCCCCTCGTACTTTGTAATTGCAAAATTAAAAAATTCAAGTAAATATATCGAATATTTAAGAATAAAGAATTGAGATTTGAGAGAGTGAAAAATTGTGTGAAAAATGATTTGAAGGTGTAGGGTATTTATAGAATTTTTTTTGAGAATAAAAAATATTTTAGATGAATTTTTTTTTATAATAAATGGGCCCAAACTAGCCGTTTGGACCGAAAAATGGCTATATAGCCGTTGGGCCAATGGCTAGTTTGGCCCAGATATCAAAATCTAAAAAAAAAACTTATCCGGGTCGGGTTAATCGGGTCCAACCAAAAAATTAACCAGCCCAGGAGCCGGTACCCTACAGCTCTTGGGATGACCGGGCAGGGTCAAATCGGGCCGATTTTATTAAGTAGAACGGTTTGGCTGGGTTAGGCCGGGTTAACCTGGCCAGTTTGACAGGTTTAATTCAAGCTTAAAGAGTCAAATATCTTTGTGAATTCTTTATAAGTAAGGTATGCAGGACTATTCTAAATCTCATGGTCATAGGTTTTACGATTTTAACATGTTAAAAAGATATAAATATGTATATATATATATATGTATATATAAAGTGGATTTGGAAATCGCTTAAAGATCATGCATCATAAACCCGTTTTGATGAAAGTACCTTATTAACATAAGGTTTTTCCATCAACTTGATTTATAATCTTATGCATACATGATTTGAGTTTGAAAAGAGATTTATCAATGTGACTTGTAAAATTTCCTTCCCCATGATGAAATTTATGTTATTTTCATGGTATAACATGTGAATTGGGTTTGAGAGTATGAATTATAAACCGCTTTTGATCATGCATTTATGTATAATTAATGTTGGGGTTGACTTTACGTATGAAGATGATTCTTAAGATTAAATTACTATTCACTTGTTTTGGATGGGTGTGTCATGTGTTTTTCAAAGAGATCATTTCTACTGTAAATTTCATGGTTTCCTAATGAAGAAACTGCATGTGATTAATGATTGAGTTGATCACCATATTTTTAACTCTTGAAAGAGAGTGCGTTTACATGAGAGTGCACATGCTTTAGAAATAAGAACACTCTTGTGATTTGATAAAAGAATTTTGGGGTCATATGCATGTTTTTGAATGAGAAAGACGGCTATGATGTGGTATGATATGAATGACTTGCATGTTTGGGCATGACAATACCCGAAGATGATATGCCCTTAACACAATAAGAATGTAACGTTTTGTAAGTATGAAGCATGATTTTAAAGAACTAAAAATAGTCTTAAAGAGAGATAGTTGGTTACTCGAAGAAGGTTGAGATTAGATAACTCATAGCCCAAAATCGTGTTTTGCAGATATGGTATTATTATGTCCTAAAATAGGGATTGTACATTGGCGATGGCCTTTTAGCGTAGTCGATATCAGATACTACAACCCTTATGACAAATATGGTTTTGGGGCTTGGCCTCCAAGTCAAGGGCCGATTCCATATAGCTTGTGTGATCGGACAAATATAGGGTGTACCAACTAGCTTAGAAGTAAATCAAAGAAAGGACTTATGATTTGAAGAGTTGTTTTGAAGACTTGAAAATGCCCATGTGTTTTAAATTGTTTTATGCAGACATGATTTACGAAATGCTCTCACCTATTTTGTATAAAAACATATTTTGTTTTTGGATTTTTCTATGTACCAGTACATCTGTATTGACCCCTATATTTTAGTATCTAAGGTGCAGTCCAGGGGTCCCACTAAGTAGTAGAATTGTTGTTAGATGTTTGAAGTTGGCGAGACTCTATTATTCCGGAAGGCCTTATCCCATGTGATGTTTCATTTGATTTTAGTTCCTGGTCCAATTGGGGGCCTTGTCCCAGTTTTCAGAAAAGAATTTCTATTCGTGTTGTTATAGATTTCACAGACTAGTGTCATGTAGTTTTGAATGTTTATGAATTAAATTTCATATTGTTCAGTTGAAGTAAGATAGTCACCATGTTTCCGTTTTGCTATGTTTTTTGAATTTCTTTAAAATATATGAATTGTGTATATTATTGCTCGTTAGAGAAGGGCTCTCAGGCCTTCATGGTTCTGGATGATCATTGCAGCCTAGGCCTTGGCTTGGGTCGAGATAAAATGTCATTGACTCCAGAGAAAACTAATACTTGGAGAACTTAGCAAAAAGTAAATATTCCCTCAAAGTCTATAACACGATCATCAAATTCTGAGCATGCTTCTAGCCACTCCTCGAATACACCATTATGTCATCAATAAACAGAATCACGAAAGTTTCCAAATAAAGTCTGATTACGCGGTTCATCAACTCCATGAATACGGCTGGGGTATCATTCAACCCAAAGGATATCACTAAGAACTCATAATGACCATAATGGGTCCTTAAATTTGTCTTTGGGATATCTTCAGCCTAAAACCTTAATTGCTGGTTAGAAGACCTCAAATCCATCTTATAGAATACCATTACTCCCTGAAGATGGTCAAATAAGTCATCAACACGAGGCATAGGACCAAATTTCTTCACTATCACCTTATTAAGATATCTATAATCAATGCACATATGAATAGAATACCTTTATTCTTTAAAAGAAATAGAAGGATCTCCCCATGGGGACACACTCAGTCTAATAAAACCCTTATCAAGAAGAACTTCCAACTATGAATTTAACTCCTTAAGCTAGGTTGGAGCCATACTTTAAAGTTCTATAAAGATAGGTTGCCAGGCTCGAGGTTGATATCAAACTCAATCTCACAGATAGGGGGAATACCAGGAAGGTCGGTTGGGAACATATCAGGAAATTTGGAAACAACAAACACAAAGTCAACCGACAGACTCCCCACAAAAGTATCTCAAATATAAGTGAGATAAGACTTGCAACATCTCAACATAAGTCGCCAAGCATGAACATAAGAGATAATAACCATTGGCTTGTGGCTAACCACTCTCTACCACATGACTGGATGTATATCGTGCACGGCTAAGGTAACACTCTTGATTAATTAATCCATGACCACTTGATAGTGGGGTGATCAATCCATGTTTGGAATCATATTAAAATTCAGCATATCTAGAATAATAAGATCAGCACAGGTATTACCATCACTAACTATCATGACACATGATCTAAATGCTTGATCCACTAATAAATAATCACCCACGGGGGGAGATACAAGTAAAACCATAGATATTAAAACACTAATCAATTGCAACTATGGTGTATAATAAGCACAAAAATATAAGAATAAGTGGATCCCAGATCAAATAAAGTAAGAGATGACTGGTGGCATACAAAAATCATAATTGTAACAACAACATCCAAAGTCTTAGCGTTGGTTCTAGCAGGTACTATATATAATAAGTGAACACACTTATCACCTAGTTGAGTACTTGATTTACCTCTTATCCTACCTGTATAATCTCCTCGAGTACTCAGGGAACCACCCCGCGACACTAAGACCTATCTCTAACTAATGGATGAACTGCTACTAATAAGGGATACAGCCTAGGCTGTTACAACCATCACCCTATGACTAGGGTACTCACGTATATAATGATCAAAAGAATGCATCCATAACATATCCTCTAAGTTGAACCAAAACCAACTGATCCAACTGATCCAGAATAGCCACCATGGCAAAACTAACTAGTGGATGCACCTCACGAAATTTATCCACTAGCCTCACCAGGGAGATCACTAGCACTAGATTGACCTCTGTCATTAATTTAAAGAGCGGTCTAAATTGCTTAGCTGACCTAACTCTAAGGTTGGTAGGATAGATGAGGAGAATAACTACCCTGTGAAGTACCACCTTTAAAATGGGAGTTACGACAACTCCATTTGATATTTCCCTAATGCCTAGCCTTTTTATCATTGCCCCTTGGGACGCATGATGCATCTCATCATCACTCTAGCATGATCCAAAACCTTAGCAAAAGATCTACCTACAGTAGATAAACTATGAGTAGCCATACGAATAGGGAGTCTCAATCCACAAACAACACAACAAACTTTATCATACTCAGCATCAATAATAGAGGTCGTATCCCTTACGAACTTATAAAAACAGGCCTCATACTCAACAACTATCATAAAGTGTGCTTAAATCTAGAGAACTTATCCCTCAGTTGATCTCTAAGGCTGTGCGACATATAATTCTCCAAGAAAATCATAGGGAACTAAGTCCATGAAAAGGGAGAAGATATAACAGGTCTAAAATCCATATAACCTCTCCACCGATAATGACAAGACAAGTCCAACTGAAATATGATGTACTCCACACCATGATCTTTATAAGGCCAAACCCACGAAGCCTATCCTCAAAATTAGTAAGAAACTCATACGCATCCCCACATAGAGAACCGAAAAAGCTAGATGAGACTAATCTTAAGAGCCTACCAAATATCTTTAGCTCCTTGTAAGACATAACAGGATTAGCAACCACTAGTTAAGCAACTACCAGCTGAGCAACTATCGGTGCAATAGGAAACTTAACTATGAAACATTAGGAACAAGTTGTTTCCTCGCCTCAGTAGCACTTTAATTAGTAAAATTTTTACCCTTATATAACGCGCAACAAACAATAAACAAAATTTGAATCATTGCATCTCTAACCAATCAAGAAGGAACAAAACCTGGTGGAACATGGGATGGACCCTGGCGCACCACTGGCTATGGCAGAAAAAATCATGGGTTCAGGTATAGGAATTGGGTCTGGGGAAATCCTTACCCCTAGCTAGGGATACAACATGAGGATGCCATCAACCTTTAAGTAATCCACAAATAGGAGTAGGGCCCCTAGACTTGGTCTCGGGACACTCATCTCAAATAGTGGTACAATGTGTCCTGGCTATCTGCGAAAGAAGTCAAGGGAATATTCTACAAACTAACTCAGACTCATAGTATGAGATAAGTGAAAAAAGTGAACAACTCCTATGAATGTTTCATAGCTTCTAGAAGATAGGAAATAGATATCAATATTTCTATACACATAACTCTGCTAGACACTTGCTCTTATACCATTAATACAGGAAAAACCTATGCTCTGATTCTAATTTATCATGACCTGATTTACAGATTATAATGTCACCTACTAAATCCCTGTAGTAGGTAAGCCAATACGATAGCTCGGTGCTAACTCAATGGTTTAATTTGGTAAGAAATGACATCTTATGATAAATTAAATCAACACAGGTTAAATATAAACAAAGTGTTCTAAAATAGTTAAGCAATCATCATAGGATATAAGTCCCATGACCTGATAGAGTCAGTACAAGAGTATATAATGTCAATAATACAATCCAAAAGAATTAGTTAATAAATCTTTCTTAAATACTAAAAACAATATATAAAATATAGAGGAAAAAATGGGTGACTCAAACTTCATGAGCTTACCCTATCTTTGAAAGTCAATCACCGCACCAGCAATGGTCAACAATAACACCTAGTACTTGGGTCTATGCAAATAATGTATAAAAGTGTAGTATGAGAATCAAAACAAGGAGTTCTCGGTGAGCATAGTCGATCAAATGAGTTAGGGTACTGAATTGAACATGAATCATCTCCATCATCATACTGCATAATCAATAGTTAAACCCAATAATACTAATGTTAAAATAATGTAAAGGACCAAGCACATGCAAACATATATATGAAATTAGCTCCCATAAGACAAGTGGTGCATAAAGTAAAGAACTCATCACAATATCCCATAAAATTTGAGAGTACACATAAGGATTGGATAATTTATGCATACATAACTTACATTGACCATGATGTATCTACTATTAACCATTATATCAATTTGGCATACCTTATCATCGACCATCATATATTATAAATTGTCATCATTCGGAATCAAACCGGTCATAAGTGTCATCAAGACTAAGAGTTTAACCTAACAAAAATATCATCAAGACCCGAAATTGAATAGGTCATAAATATCATTGCAATATGCAAATTTTTGTAATTAATAAAGGACAATCCCCATGAGGATAAAAGTAAATAACAATCCTCGTGAGGGCTAAAGTAAATAGCCAGCCTCACGAGGGCAAAATTAAATCAACATAAAGGGGAAGCAAGAAAGAGTATACCTCTAATAATCTTCATTCATATCAATGTCACTTCATCAGCATAAATTTCACATAATAAGATTTCTCATATTTACCCCGCACACCTTCAAAGAGTCTAACAAGTGTGATCGGTTCACAACAAAAAACATGTCATAGACTAAGCTTGGTTAACGTTCACTTTTAAACCTCAATCCCCAATTTAGGAAAATTTATACCCTATTTAGGCTTAAGTTATCTAATTTTTGTATTATATTTAAAGCAAGAAACATGTAGTATGAGGGTAAAGGTATTTTATAAATACTATATCTAACTCAACCATAGTCAATGGGGTACACAAATAAATGTAAGAAACTAGGGTAAAGTTACCTATAATATGAGTGATAAGGTGACTCTCATTCAAATAGATTAACTAAGGCATCCTCATGACATCTATGAGAAATAAAGTCCTGTTCCCCAAGGTTCAAGCCTTCAAGTCAAGAATTCTAACATATAAGTTGAAGTGACCGAAAATGATGCAACTATTCCAAAGTTTTACCATTAATCAATCCAACACCAAAAATCCTCCCAAATCTAAAAAGATATAATAATTATATTATAACATAGCTCAATTTGACAAGGAATAAGCATAAACAACAAAAAATCCAAAGAAAGCTTATGAATCACTAATTCTTTGCTTTTACCTTTCGATAAGCTACTTCAAGGTATGAACCTATCAAAACAAAATCTAAGTATTATAACTAGACCATTTATACCTATAATGCATCATTGTGATATGGGTCAAAAAATATCACCAAAACCCCCAGTGGGTTTCACTTACAAAAAACATATTTCTGATGTCAACCCAAAGTTCATACACCATCAAGAAATCATAACACTCAAAAATAGTTGAAGAGGAAGCTTATTTCAGATAAAATCAATCCATCAAGCTATTTGGGGTAAATGTAAAGAATTCAAGAAACTCAAAGTGAAATAGAAGGATTCATAACTCAAATTTGATGTTAGTCACAAAAAATTATCTTACCTAAGCTCCCAAGATACTCCTAAGACTCAATTTAAGTTTAGCACCATATTTTAGGGTTTCTTGGACTAAAGGATGAGTGAAAAATGCCCAAATGCGGCCAAAAAAGCCTTTGAATACCCATCCCAGATAGAGGGATACCGCTATCGAACACTATGGACTGTGATTGCCAGTGTGTGATTATCATAAGGGTTTTCGCGATTACCATAGCATGATCATAGTTATCAATCTGCGATCACCATTGTATTAGAAACTTGGAAAATTTTTCAAATTTTTAACAACACCTTGAGATCCATCTGAAATCCAATATATGTCAATAAACTATGAAACCACATTGAATTTGATGTTCTGTATGGTTTGTGATGTTGGGTTTTTTATTTGAGGTTTATTTGACGAAATGTGGGTCCTACACCCAAATATCTAATTTTCTAACTTTCCAATCAATTGGTTGAAATGAGCTCATGTGTATTGAGACCCTAACCAATGGTATACCTAGCCTAAAATTGTTATTTTGAAGTTGTTGGTGTAGTTGAAATTTACATCCGAGATTGTTTTACTGAAGTTTTCTCCCAGTGGCTATTTAGAACCAACAATGACTTCTAAATTCAGAATTAGCTCTAAAATTAAAATAAATTGCTTGACAGCTGAACTATTAGTTCCAAAAATTCATGAATGACTTAGGAAAGCTATGGAAAATCTCCAATGCCAAAAAAGCATTATATGGAAAATGACTTGAAGGGTCATTATATTTAATTGTATGTATATGGTTATATTATTTTAAGCAAATAGTTATTTGCAAAGCACATTCTAATCAAATTTGATCCAAATGGTTGGCTTCTAGAATACAAGATAAAACACAACCATTATAAACTGGTTGATTGGAAATATAAAGGTACAAGAATAAAGTATCAATTTTATTACCTTCTTAAATTATGTTGGGGTGTTCATCTTTCTTAGCTTCGCTAGTTTGCATTCAAATATCTTCTCAAGGGAAACCACCTCTTCATAATAGTGGTCTCTCCTATCTTCATGGACTCTTCTCAGATTCTCCTAATCTCCCACAAACTTTTTCATTTTATGTGCTATAGTTTGATAAATTTTTCAATATGTCGTGAACTGATTCAATGACCGTCAACAGTCAAGAAAGCATTTGTAAAAGATTGTTTGATAACCTCTCATTGCTCATGTTGTATTTTGTCCTCTTTAGAAGTTTTTTCATCATAGATTATTTTTAGTTATACTTGAAAATTACTCTTTATACCTTGCATCTTCATTTTTCTTCTTATATTGTATAATTTGATTTTGATCTTTGTAATTAATGAAATAACAGAGAAAGACTTGAAAAGAAAAAATAGTGCAATTATATAATGAAAGGGAGTTATTTTATTAATAATTTAAAGACATTTTTATTGCTAAATTTCTTACTAGACTTTAATTCAAATTTGAATTAGTAAAAAATGGATAGCTAATTCCTAAGTCTAAGCCACATAGAACTCTAATAAATTAAAACTACTTAGAATTATCTACTTCTACTTTATTTGTAAGATATATCATAAACTCTTCTCCTTGGATCAAAAATTTTAAATTGTAGGCTTAGCTGAATTTGACCTACTGAACAAATTTGCCAATATATCTTTTGCCTTTAAAAGAGTGTATGCTTTGTTTGTTTTATTAAATAAAAAACTTTTACCTCTCAAATAAACTTGTAAAATCTCATGATTAGCGGAATCAAAGATACGATAATATTTACCTACCAGAAATAATTTAAATCCTTCTTTGATTTGCTAGCCAACACTTAAATTTTTTTTATCGATATTGGGCACGTAAAACACATTTGAAATAATTTTTGTACCTGAAATTGCTTTAATTATAATATTCGTGTTTCATTCTACAGGAATAGTCACCATTCTAAATTCAGATTTTCTTATTTTCCAAAGGCAGAAACTCTTTAAAAAGAGTGTGTTTCATATGTAATATGATTTGTACAACCATAGCCAATCATCTAAAAATTAGATTTCTTTGTTGAAGAATAAGTTTCCACAAATAAGTGATTTTCATCTTCTTTGGTGGCATGGGAATCTGCTTCATATTTTTGTGATTTATTTTGAAAAATAGAATCATTACGGCCAAGTTCATTGCAATATTGCATTGCGTATCTGGTCCCTTCCATTGTTTAAACAGAGGATGACCTATTTTATCACGGTGCTGGAAAGATGGATATTATTGTTTTGAATTACTACCTTTGATTTGAGTCTTGTGGTTGGATGATAATGCTCCTTCAACCATACCACCCTGTCTCGTAAGACTTCTCTGCTCTTGTGCCAGTAATGTTGCTAACAATTCTGCCAAGATAATCTTGGACATGTCTTTTATGTTTTTCAGGGTAGTTATTGATACCTCGTGTAACACCCCGTACTTTACATGTACTTGTTCTATTTATTTGTAACTTGGTATCGCCATATGGTTTAGGTAATGGATGATATTTTTTATGCGGGTATTAATGATGTAGATGGAATTCTTGATGCTGACGGTACATTTCAAGGTGATGTGGCAAAGTTAACATTGATACAACTACAAAACTCATAATCATAAGCTGGTATTTGAAACTAAAATTTAAAGTCACCAAGTATATACAAGTTTTAAGTCAGATTAAAGGGATTAAGATATAAAAATGGAGTATTTTGTTGAGGTTCTTGCTTGCCTTAGGTGGATCACCTACTTGAGCTATTTGGACCAAGTTAATGGGTCCAAGGATATGGATCATATTTGGGCCTATGTTAGTATACTTATTTGGGCCCAAATTAAGGTAAAAGGAAGAAGATGGAGAAAAGAACAAATACTCAAATCTGCCAAGACCCAATTTAATTGATCCCAACTAATAATTAACTAAGTAGGTGCGTCACTTACTTTAAAATTTTGAGCATTTTGAAAAACTTAAGTAGGTGCATCACCTACTTGGACTAATTTTGAGGTCTAAAAATGCGGCTAAATAGATAGACAAAATAAAGAATTTATAACGCTAAGTTTCTGGTCATTTTTCCTCATTCTTAAGGCACAAAAAACGTTATACTTTACAAATTCCCTATACTTTCTTTAAAGCAACTAGCCCAATATTTTTATTTGTGGTTCTTGGAGTAACCCAAACCTTTGTAGGCCATGGTAAGTTAAAAAACTTAAGGTTTAGCATAATTATCCCTTATAATATTAGGTAAACATTTTATTCGTGCTTAATTTTAAGTCCATGGCAAAATATAAAGTAATCTAATTACTCACTTTTTCTTGGTTATTAAGATTTCTCTTTTCTTTCTTGTTTTAAAGTGTGAAGGAAAGTGAAAGTTGAAGTTCTTGAGGAGTTCAAATTAAAATAATAAGTTGCAGAATTTAGGTAAGGTGACTTCTCCATTTTTTTCTTCTTATATATGAATTTGAGAGAGAATTATGGAAGTGTTGTTATTGAGAACTCGATAGATGATGACTTCAATAATTGATTACTACAATAAAAGGGATTTGGGGCTATTTTTTGGACTGCTTTGTGTTTATATATTGGGGGCGACTAGGTTGATATTGGGGCAAGGTTTGATTAGTTTGTATTTAAATATAGAAGAAAGGTGTGGTGGTACATCATTGAGCTAATTGTTCTACACGTTTATTGTTCATTTTGTTTGTATACTATTTAAGAGGGTGTAATGAAGTCAAATTCATTTCAGGGGATCTTAAAAGAATCCGTACGTATATAAATATAATTTTTTGATAAAATGGTTAAAATAACACCTTCGATTGGAAAATTAAGCGCTTACGGCCTGGCTATTTTTTTGGTGAAGTTAAGTAACCAAAATGTGTCAGTTGCTTGCTAGTGTTAGTTTTCCATATATTTTATTGTAGATAAGTAATATAAAAAGTGGGAAGTTAAGTTGGATTATTATTGGAGTTGTATGACCATGTATGTAAGGCTACTCTATGTCGTATTCTTTGGCCTGAAATCCAACACTTTTGGTATAACGTAAGCATCTAAAGCTTTCCCATAGTAAATAGCACCTAATAGCAGCACATGATCTCCTATCTATCTTATCACCTTGTTTCTGAAACACCTCATTCGTGCAAGATCTGCTGCATACATCTTGGATATTGCATTAAGTATTTATTCATATGTCTCTTATGGGTATATTATTATTTCAAGGTATCAAAATGTTATGACCACCAAATTAACAATCTCAAACGCTAAATAAACTAAGTAAAGTAATCTGTATTAAAATGGGAGGCAGCTCAGCCGATCCTGATACTTGTATATATGGGTAGCAGCTCAGGTGTGTAAGCCTAGAATGGGCCGATCCCAATGTTTATTTATCGGTGGAATCTTAGGTGCATAAGCTTAGCATGGGATGATCCCAATTTGTATATTTACCACCGATTAACTGGTCATTTGTATCATATGGCTTCCAATGATTACAAAGTAAGAAAGGTAAAATAGAAAAAAATGTAATGTACCTGACCCTACAATTATATATAAAGGTGGTCTACTAGCAATATTTGTACACTTGTATTCAATTTCCTTTGGTCTCCGATTTAATTCACGGTTACTTTTAGACCTACATATTTTGTACATACTTTCATACCGACGCCCTTTATAGGGGACCTGCATTTCATGCTGCAGGCACAGTTGCTTCAGAAAATACACCTTCTCAGTAGGAGCTCAGCATATCCAATAGCTATTGGTGAGCTCTAGATTGATTCCAGGATTTTCGAGTCTATTTTTTATATTTTGGTATTGTACAAAAGTTAATAGTATGAAGGGGGTTTGTACAAACCTTATCAAAGTTTCTATGTATCATTTAGATGCTTTGTAAACCAATGTAAAATTAAGTATGGTAATGTCTTGTCTATTAGATGTTGTGGCTCTAACGTCTATGTCTTGCATATAATTTGGTGCTTGCCCGTGTGGTCATTCTCATTGATGTGTTGTATCATATTTGATAGAACCCTTGGTTATCATATTTGCATACATGAGATGTACAGGGTTATAGTTCAGTTCTCTCTAGCCTTACGGCTACCGGTGCCTATTTTCCCTAATGGGATTTGGGGCATGATAAAAGTGGTATCAGAGAGGGTCGTCCTAGGAAGTCTACAAAGCCTTGTCTACGTAGAGTTTTGCTTATAGGTGTGTTGTGCATCACATCAATAAATGGGAGGATATGGGAGATTTAGGGCTTGCCGCTTTTTCTTCATATCTTAGATCGTGCAATAGAGCCCATGTTGTAGTCAAAGTCATATTTAGCTATTAAATTTATTTTTTTCTTGTTATAGTAAGGATGTCGGTTACAATAATGAGTAATATACAATTAAGATACTAGATGTGGCTATCGGAGAAGGGACCAACAAGTCACCACCTAGGAAAGTTAATCAAAGTGAGGCTCAATCTATGTTTTTATCAGAAACTTCTTCTACACCTCAATCGCTAGAAGAGCTAAGAAGGAGAAGAACTGCATCCTGAAAACCATATATAAATGCTACTGAGAATGATCTAAGGAATGCGGTGTAATTATTGGCTCGTATAGATGCTGGACAATCTCAAAGATAAACTATTCAAACCATAGGTTTTAATGATGTAGATAGGGTAGCTAGCCTACGGACACAGGATTTCCTTAAACTAGGTCCTCCCATATTCACTGAATCTGATATTAATTAAGATCCATAGGACATTATTGATAAAATCCAAAGGTCTCTAGATGTCATGCATGTACCAGTTATAGAGACAGTTAAGCTAGTAGCATATAGATTCAAAGAGGATGCTATATTTTTGTATGAAGACTGGAAATACTCTAGGGGTATCGCTGAATCTTCATCTACTTGGAAAGGGTTCAAAGAGACATTTCTTGATCATTACCTTTCTTTTGGGATCCAAGAGGCTCGTGCATATCAGTTCCTAAATTTTTGCAAATAGAATATGAGCATGAAGGAGTATAGAATTCGGTTTAACTCTTTATATAGGTATGCTCCTAATGTAGTAGCTACTATGGATGGTAGAGTTCATCAATAGATGGATAGATTGGATCCATATCTGGTTAGAAATTTTACTATTACTGCTTTGAACAAAGACATGGATATAGCAAGGATTCAAGCTCTTACAAAAAAAAATAAACGATAAAAGGCAAAGAAGAAGAACAGAAGAATTGGAAAAAGGGTATCACAAGTGGGCTAGATCTACAAGGCAATTTATGGAATCCCAAAGAGAGTTTAGGCCTCAGTTTTTAAAGGAGTGCATAGGACATTGTCTTCTTATTCTGCTGCTAGTGCTCCACCACTGTTTCAAGGGTTTAACGACAATCGGTTTGGGCAAAAAAGTGAGAGTCAGAGTTCACAGACAACGGCGTATCAAGTGCAAGGGAATATGAGCCAATTAAGACCTCCTCGGCAGCTATGTAAACAATGTGTACAACTTTATTTTGGTGCATGTCAGTTTAGGACAAATGCTTGCTTTTGGTGTGGTACATTTGTGCATAAGATGAGGGAATGCGCACAAGGGCATAGGTGGTATGGCACGACCTACTCGATCAGCCATTATATAATTATCACTAGTTCCTTATTTAGGTAGGGGTGTACAACCTATGGGTTATGGTAGTAGTGCTAAAGGAGAAGCTATCTTTAGTGGAGTTTAGAATGGTACATATGCTTTAGCGGATTGAAAAAATTTAGTTGCTTCTCCAGATATGGTTATAGGTACATTATCCATCTTCTCACATAATGTATATGCATTAATTTATTTGGGTTTTACATTATCACATGTCACTCCATTAGTTGTTGGAAATTTCAAAAGAATACTAGAATTGCTAGTTAAGCCATTTGAAGTGTCTACACTAGTTAGTGAATCTATTATAGCTAGGAGTGAATCAAAATCATATAATAACTATTTTTTATCGTGACAAAATGGCGGACCTTTTTAAGTTAGAAGTGGTAGATTTTGATGTTATAATTTGTATAGATTGGTTGTCTTCTTGTTATGACACAGTAGATTTCCAAACTAAGAGGGTGCATTCCATTCTCCAAAAGAAGATGTCCTTGAATGAAGCGGTAATATTGGTGCCCCAAAGAGGTAAATTTATTTCTTATTTTAAGGTAATAAGGATGATTTCCAAGGGTTACATATATAGTCTAGTTAGAGTGAAGGATGCAGAAGTGGAATCACCAACTCTTAAAACTATTTTGGTGGTAAATGAACTTGCCGATGTATTTGTTAAATATCTTCCATGTTTTCCTCTAGAATGAGAAGTAGAGTTTTGTATTTATGTGATTTTAGGTACTCAACCAATCTCAATTCCTCTGTAGAGAATAGCCCCGACAGAATTGCAGGAGTTCAAAGAGAAACTAAAAGACTTCCTAGAAAAAGGATTCATAAGGCCTAGTATGTCCCCCTGGAGCGCCCCAGTGTTATTTATGCGTAAGAAAGATGGCTCATTGAGAATGTGTATTGACTACCAGCAACTGAATAAGGTGAATATTAAGAACAACTATCCCCTTCCGAGAATTGATAATTTATTTGATTAGTTATAAGGAGCCAAGTGTTTTTCACAGATTTATTTGAGGTCTAGTTACCACCAAGTGAGGATCAATGATAAGGGCATACCTAAGATAACTTTTCAAACACTATACAGTCATTACGAGTTTCTAGTCATGTCCTTTGGTTTAACTAATGCACACACATGTTTTATGGATTTGATGAATTGGTTGTTCAAGACATTCTTAGACGTGTTTATGATAATTTTTGTAGATGCTATTATAGTTTATTCAAGATCAAATGAAGACCATGACAGGCAAGTATGATAGGGGTTACAGATTCTTTGTGATCGTAAGCTATATGTAAAGTTCACTTAATGTGAGTTTTGGTGAAAATCTATGGCATTCTTGGGTCATATTATATTTGATGAAAGAATAAATTTTAATACTCAAAAGATAGAAGCTGTGAAGAACTAGATAAGACCTATAATTCCTACAGAGGTTCGTAGTTTCCTTGGGTTGGTAGGTTATTATTGGAGGTTTGTTTAATGGTTTTCTTTAATTTTTGCACCTTTAACAAAGCTATCACACAAACCATCTATGTTTTATTGGAATAATGCACATGATAGGAGTTTCCAAGATCTAAAGAATAAGTTGTTTTCTACACCCTATTGGTACTTCAACAAGGCACAGAAGGGTATGCAGTGTATTGTGATTCTTCATGAATTGTCTTAGGATGTGTGTTGATGAAGCATTGTAAAGTGATAGCATATGCCACAAGAGAATTACAGCCATATGAGAAAAATTATCCACGACATGATCTTGAGGTAGCAGTATTTATATCTTCCTTAAAGATATAGTCCCACTACTTGTATAGGATTCATGTTGACATTT
The DNA here is from genome assembly GCF_002878395.1 of Capsicum annuum. Taxonomy (NCBI): domain Eukaryota; kingdom Viridiplantae; phylum Streptophyta; class Magnoliopsida; order Solanales; family Solanaceae; genus Capsicum; species Capsicum annuum. Next base: position 112,206,251 of record NC_061122.1, on the reverse strand, counting down.
ATAATTCCCACATAAACTTGCAATATATCTTTAGCCAAAAGGATCTAAACTTGATGCAATGAAGGTGGCTTGAACTATTAAAAGACTATGATATTCATATCTTGTATCATCCAAGGAAAGAAAATGTAGTAGCTGATGCGTTAAGTCATAAGGCAATGGTTGGAACGTATGGGAAGTCAATGAAAAGATAAGGGATAACTAAAGATCTACACCAACAAGCCATTTTCGGGGTTTGCTTTCTTGAAACTCTAGATAAGGGTCTTATTGTGTATAATGCAACAGAATATACATTAGTAGCTGATATGAAGGAGAAACAATATGTAGAACCTATACTATTATAGCTTAGGGAGAATGTATAATTTGTTATGACCTAGGCATTTGAGCAAACGCAAGAGGGAGTACTACGGTTTCAAAATAGATTATGCATGCCTAATGTAGATGGGATAAGAAAGAGGATTATTAAAGAGGCACATCACTCAAGGTAATCCATCCATTCAGGGTTAACTAAAATGTATCACGATTTGAAAGGAATGTATTGGTGGTGTGACATGAAGAATAACATTGCACAATTTGTAATTGAGCGTCCCAATTGTCAAAGATTTAAAGTAGGGAACCAAAAGCCCAGGGGTTATATTCAATGTATAGATCTTCCAATCTAGAAGTGGGACATGATCAACAAGGATTTCATAACTGGTTCATCTCATACACCTTAAAAGTTCGATTCCATATGGGTGATAGTTGATAGGCTTACCAAATCAGCACATTTCCTATCGGTTAATACCACTTAAACAGTTGAAGATTAAGTAAAATTGTATATTAAAGAGATAGTTAGACTACATGGAGTGCCAATTTCTATTATATTAGATTGGGGAGATCAATTTGGAAATCTTTTCTGAGAAATTTTGGAACACAAGTGGATTTGAGCACAACTTTTCAACCTCATACAGATTGACAAGTAGAACATACCATTTAAACACTTGAAAATATTCTATGAGCTTGCATATTGGACTTTAAAGGTAGTTAGGATGATTATTTGCTTCTCATAAAATTTTCCTACAATAATAGCTATCACTCAAGTATCAAAACGGCACAATATAAAGCTTTGCATGGAAAAAAGTGTAGATCACCAATTGGATTGTTTGAAGTGGGTGAATCTACCTTGTTCGGGATAAATCTTTTTTATCAAGTTATGTAAAAGGTTAAAGTAATCCAAAAACAGCTAGAAACAGCCCAAAGTTGACACAAGTCATATGCAAATGTTAGAAGAACGGGGATAGATTTTGCTATAGATGCTTGGGTATTCTTGAATGTTTCACCAATTAAGGGGGTAATGAGATTTTGTAAGAAAGGATAACTAAGTCCATGTTATATAGGCCCATATAAGATTACTCGGAGGTTTGAAAAAGTTGCTTATGAATTAGAGCTACCCCAAGAACTCTTAATAGTTCATCTAGAAATTTACATCTCAATGCTTCGAAAGTGTATCAGACATCTATCTCATGTTAGTCCTACTAAAGATGTACAAGTTACGGAAGATCTCACCTATGAAGAAATACCTATTGCTATTCTAGATCGACAAGTTAAGAAGTTAAGAAATAACGAAATGGCTTCTGTAAAAGTACTTTGGAGAAACCAACAAGTAGAAGAGATAACATGGGAAGTTGAAGAAGATATGAAATCCAAGTACCCCCATTTTTTCAAATATGAAGAGAAATTTCAAGAAGCTTGATTGGGGAAAAAAAAGAGAGTGTAATAAATAGTTACCACATGATAACATGGGTATCAAACTTAGGTTTGAAATTGTTTTGGTCGGACAATTATCCTAACATTTGAGGATGAATGTTCCTAAGGACGGAAGGATTTAACGCCCCGTATTTTGCATGTACTTATTCTACTTATTTGTAACTTCATATAGCCTTGTGGTATAGGTAATAGATGACATTTGTTTTGTGAGTTTTAACGGTGTAGATGGAATCCTAGGCACTGCCCGTACATTTCAAGGGGATGCGTCCAAGTTAACATTGACACAAATATTAAACTAAGAATTGTAAGATGGTATTTTAATATAAAGTTTAAAGTGACCAAGTATATATAATTTTTAAGATAGATTAAATGGATTAAGAACATAAAATGGAGTATTTTGCTGAGGTGCTTGCTTGGCTTAGTTAAGTTAGTATGTGGATCACATACTTAAACTATTTTGACCAAGTTAATGGGATTAAGGCTCTGGATAAGATTTGGGCCTAAGTTAATACACTCATTTGGGCCTAAATTATGTAAGAAGGATGAAGATGGAGAAAAGGATGAAAAGGACTTTGAAAAGAGAGTCAAAGGGTGCTTGAAATTGTCGGGAGGGAAGTGGATGGGGGCTGGTGATGCACCCCGATAGGATGTGGAACGGCCAGCCAAGTCTATAAACTCGTTGAATACATCAGTGTAGCGTGCATATTTCCCAGAACATCTAAGGGCATCACATACCTATTGTAGATAATTTGTGAAGTATAACCTTTTTTGTGACTTAAGAATAAGGGAAAATGACTAGTAACTTGGCCTTATAAAGGCCCTGTGTTGGCTATCTCTTTAGCTGCATAATTAAACCTCCAAATTTCTCAAATTGGTCCAACTAAGTGATACACCCACTTCAGGGTTAAACTTGCTCAAACTTTCAAAGTAGGTGATGCACATACTTACCTAATTCTAATTTGGGCTCAATTAGATTGGTCTTTTCTTCTTAGGTTTGAGGTGTGAAGGAAAGTTAAAGTTCTTAAAAATTTCAAATTAAAAGAATAAATTGTAGATTTGAGGTAAGGTGGCTGATCTATTTTTTTCTCCTTATATATGAATTTGAGAGAGAACTATGGATATGTTGTTATTGTGAATTCAAGAGATGATGAGTTTAATAATTGCTTGCTATAATAAAAGGGATTTGGGGTTGTTTTGTGAACTATTTTGTGTGTATATGTTGTAGGCTTCAAGGTTGTTGTTGGGTGAAGGTGTGATTAGTTCATATTTAAATATAGAAGAAAGGTGTCGTGATACACCACCGAGCTAATTGTTGAAATCATTTAATACTCATTCGGTTTGTATACTATTTTGGAGTGTGTAATGAAGTCCATATTGTTTTGGGGGATCATAAAAGAATCTGAACATAGAGGATATAATTGGACGTGAAAAGGGTTAAAATAACACGCTCGATTGGCAAATTAAGGGCTTGCTGCCCGGCTATTATTTTGGTGAAGGTAAGTTGCCCAAATGTGTCGTTTGCTTGATAATGTTATTTTACCATATATTTCATTTTATATAAGCAATCTAAAAGGTGGGAAGTCAAGTTCGATTAGTATCATAGTTGTACGAATAGGTACGTAAGGCTTCTCTATGTCATATTCTTTTGCGTGAAATCTAAGCACTTTTGCTATAACTAAACTTCTAAAGCCTTTCCATAGTAAATAGTACCTAATAGCAACACATCATATCCTATCTAGATACCGACCTTTTTCCTGATCCCTAATGCGTATAAATAACTCACCACATGCTTATTATTTAGTCCACACCTTTACATTCACTAGCAAGTTTCAAGAGTTCTTATTTAAGTAAAATAAGGCCAACATGTTTTTTTTCAACTCCTAAAAAACTCATTTGTGTACAATCTTCCCCATGCCTCTTTGACATTGCATTAAGTGTTCATTTATATGTCTCTTATTGATAGATTATTATTTCACGGTACTATAATGTTTTGACCATCAAAGTAACAATCTCAAAGGCTAAATAAACTATGTAACGCAATATGCCTTAAAATAGGTGGCAACTTATGGGAATAAGCCTTGCATAGGCTGATCCTGATGCCTGTATCTATGGGTTACATGTCAGGGGTGGCGGATCCCAATGTTTATTTATGAGTGGCAGTTAAGGGATGTAAGCCTAGCATGGTACGATCCTAATTTTTCTATTTACCACTGATCAACTGGTCATTTGAATCATATGGCTTACAAATATTCCAAAGTAAGAAAAGTAAAGTGAAGAAAGGAACGTAATGTACTTGACCCTATGATTATATATAAAGGTGGTCTACTATCACTATTTGTACACTTTTATTTTATTTCGATTAAGCTTCTACATCATGCATGGTTACTTTTAGCTTTCTATATTCAGTACATACTTTTGTACTGACGTCCCTTATGAGGGGCCTATATTTCATGTTGCAGGCACAGATCCGTCAAAAAATACAACTTCTCAGTAGGAGCCCAGGATATATAGTAGCAATTGGTGAGCTCTAGATTGATTCAGGACTTTGCGAGTCTATTTTATGGATTTTTGAATTTTACAGAAGTTAAGAGTATGAGGGGTGTTTTCCCGACCTTAGCTAAGTTTCTATGTATCTTTTATAAACTTTGTAGACCAATGTAAATTAAGTATTGTAATGCGTTGTCTCTTAGATGTTGTGGCCCTAACGACTTAGTCTTGCATGTAATTTGGTGCTTGCCAATGTGGTTATTCTCTTTGATGAATTTTATAATTTTGGTAGAACCCTTGGTTATCATATTTGCATACATGAGATATACAGGGTTATAGGTTTGTTCTCTCGGGCCGTACAGCTATGGTGCCTGAATGCCCCAATGGGGTTTGAAGCGTGACACTTCATATCTTTCAGGCATTGTAAGAAATGTTTTTTCAACAATTCTTGAATCTTTAATATATGTGTTAAGAAATACTACCTTGTTAACAATGCCAAAAAGTTTGCCAGAGTACTCTTTGATAGTCATAGAATTTTTCATCTTTTGAAATTTGAATTCCCTTATTAAATTCAATACCTTCCTTCTCCTAATTTTTCATCTCATGTATATTCTTCCTTCAGATAATCCCAAATTTCATTTGCCGATTTAAGGGCCATAATTATCTTGAAAATTATTGGAGACACACTAATATATAAAGTTGCTTTTGCCTATGATTTTCTGATTTTATGTTCCTTTTGGCTTTTGGTTTGGCCCATGTAATGACCCAAGACTACCACCTAGTTGTCACACAGAGCTTGTGACCCTGAAGGACCATAAGCTAACCTATGAATGATATCCTCTATGAGCACTAGACAGATAATACATAAATAAATGCGGAATAATACGCAGAAATGCCGTATGTTCAAAACATCTTAAATACTAATAATGAATAATAACTTCTAAATTTTAAATACTATCTGAATCTAGTTTGAAAAGCCTCTAACTGATTCTGTCTAAAAGTGGAGTTGATGGGACAATCCCCCAACTAATTTCATCTACTAAAATACTGCTAAATTAAAGTACTAAAATAAAAGTGTATCCTTGATAGATGAGGACTCACTGCTAAATCTGAAACTGCTGGTTGAATCTGGCTAAGCACGGTCAAGAACCTGAGCATCCAAACCTATGATATGAAACATGATAGTGCAAGAAATGGTTTTCCTATTAGTACGTGGGAATGTACTGGTATGCTAAATAAAGTAAGGTTGAATGCATGGGTTTATATGCATGAATAATAACTAACTAAATGATATGCAAGAGATGGATTAGCATGCATGGAGGATCTAGAACTACTGAACGTACTGTGCATACTATGACTGAATAATCTAGAACTAAATCTGATAATTGATAATTTAGTATACTTATAATTTGGGATCACTGATAATCTGAATTACTATTAACTAAGTGACTATATCTAATAATCCTGATTTTGTAGAACTGAACTGAGTTATATTCGGAAGACTGAGACCAAAACTAAAATTGTGGGAGGTAATTATCTAATCGACATGCCCCAATCTGAACTAATAGAGGTCCAATTTGTAACCCAAATTGAAAGGGTGTCAGTACCATTCCAGGGGTAAAGACAAGCCAAAAAGTGACCCTCTACTGGAAGGTTCCCTAAACGAGAATGGCGGTACCCTTAACTTACAGGTAGAGCACCTCATCAACCCTCAACTGCCAGGTTTGATGTCTCAACCTACATTGGCTACATAGTTTTAGAATTAAAGGATTGCTTTAAATAATCACACCATCTGCTGGCAGTTGATCTCCCATCTTTGGATTCACTAGGTGCTGAATCCTAATCCCAACTGGAAGAAACTAAAATGATTAATTGGACTGAACTAGGCTAATACTGAGATCACTGTGTTTTCTTAAGTTTTGTGACTGACTGAGTTCTGTAATTGTAACGACCCAATTTTCTAAATGGGAATGCTACACGGTGCTCATGACCCCGAAGGATCATAAGCTAACCCATGACTGATATCTGTACCTGTATGCTGTAGAAGATAATATAATAAGGCAAAAATATGCACTGAAATTTCATAAGGTTTGATCATGAATATAACGGAATAACATAACATCTGTGTGGGGTAATAGAATACCAAAAACAAAACTAAAGACTAAAACATGATAGTCTGTATCTAGTCTGCATCTAGTCTATATCTAGTCTGTATCTAGTCTGCATCTATTTTGAATCTATTCTGTATCTAGTCTAAAAGCCTCTACTTTCTGAAGAATCTGAATAAGGATTTGATTGGACATGTCCTTAACTAACTCCAGCTAATAAGCTAATCAATGAGATAATAGAAAATTATTATGTCCTCAAAGAATAAGGACTCACTTCTACTCTGAATGTTGATTCAGGAATCTACTGCTGATCTTGAACTCGTGCCTCTGAACCTATGGTGTAACATAAAAAGAAAGCACCATAGCACGAATGTGTCAGTCCATATGTACCAAGTATATATGTGAGGTACGCTATATGCAATGGTTTGTATGAATGATCAATACTAACTGACTGTCTAACATGAATGTGAGAATGCATACATAAATACGAAACTGCAACTGGCAACGTGATAACATGATACTGATACCATGGTAGCATAACTACTGAGTCTGGACACTGATAACATAACCTAACTAATAACATGAATAGCTGTATCTGAATATAACTTATAACATGGGTGACTGTATCTGAATGTAACTGATAACGTGGGTGACTGTATCTGACAGTCCTAAATTTGATGGAACTATCTGAGTTTCATACTGTATCTGGAAGTTCTAAAATTTGAAGAACTATCTAAGTTCTATTACTGAGACTAATTGACTGTATCTGACAGTCCTGATTCTGTAACATGAAACTGTGGGAAGTAGTATCTAATTGACATGCCCCAAAGGTACTATAAGGCTGAGCTGGGGTCCAATCTATTCCCTGATTAGAAGAATGTCAATACTGCGCCAGTGGTAAGGACAACATCTGACTAACTCTGATATAACAGGTAACTCTAGTGAGAATGGTGGGAACCCTCACATAATAGGTTAAGCCAACTCATCTACCCTCATATAGCAGGTTACGATATCTCAACCTATGATATTTACGTAGTTTTTGAATGCAAGGATTGCTTCTAAGAATCACACTCTCATATAATAGGTGAGTCCCCATCCTCGGGTTCACTCGGTGCTAATTCCTACTCCCATTTGAAGGGACACTGAACATGATTTACTGAACTGAAATGAGCATGGACTGACTTACTAAATTTTTGCGGATGGCGGAATACTACTGATATCTAACAACAGACTGAGTCATGAGATCATGGAGATTTTTCTTAAGTCATAAGATTATCTAAAGTCTAAGAGTTCATAGCTTGACTGAGAGTATAGTGAAAACATGGCATGGCTCTAGTCACACAGCTAAATATTCGGGCACAAGTACCGCTAGGATTCGATGAGAAGAAACTGACATACCATGGCTTACTTGAACACACGACTAACAACACAATTCATAATTCATATAATGAAGCACCTTATCAAACATGTGATACGCATAGCTTGTGCATACATGGCGATTTCATGATATCATACTTGTTGGGCATTGTTCCTTCATCTAGACATTTAATCATACGCATAATAGGCATAGAATGTGTAACAATATTATACAACAATCAAACATCATGATTCATCTCTATTTTAATAATTCAAGGGTTTAAATCTTTGGGTTGCATGAATCTATGGCTAAAGAAATTAAACCCACATAGAAACTATCAAAAATCAAGAAGTAGAATCTAATTTCTTAATTACCATAATGAAATAGAACATACAAAGCATGAAAACATGAAAAAAATCCATAACTTGTAGTTAAAAAGGATTCTTGGACTTCATGGATGAAAGGAGTCCATGAATGAATACTATGCATACCTTGAATTCATGAAGATTGATGGTGAACCCTTCTCAAAATTGGACCTTCTATGAAAACCCTAGCTTTAGTTCTTGAGAGTATTTGAGAAAAATATCAATATTTTGGATGAATAAGGGCCAAATCCTATGTTTGGAAGCTTTTATAGGGGGAGGGGCAAATTGAACCTTTTAACCCTAGAACACGTAATTTAATTTTCAGTAAAATTTCTTGAATTGGAACCTTGGTGCGATGTGGCATTATCATGCCCTGTCACTGGAAATTGATAATTAGGAAACTACACGGTGGGTCAACTCAGAGCTATCGCGTGTCCACATTGTCTACGACCTTCAAGTTTGGCACGACGTACCAGTATCACGGAGCAACACTAGAATTTGACAATTGCCATTTGAGCTATCTCCACGATGCGCTGAATGCTTATGTCAAACACTGTCTAACTAAAAGGGACCTAACTCTTTACCCGGGTGTCGGATTTTGGTGAATTATATATAGATTGAAGGATTATTCAATTTCTACGTGAATTATATATCGATGGAAATACCACATGTATAATAATGAATTATTATTTCAAATCAAGTTCTAACATCCTTGAGATGATTTTTTAGCTAAGAAAAGCATGGGTATTATAATATCTCTGCCTTAAGAACATTCTTCCTTGAATGAGACTAACTGAGAGGGGAAACAATGAGCTGAACATAAATAAATGGAACATGATTTCCTGACGGAAGTGAGTGACAAGCTGAACATAACATACTGAACATTCATATTTGATGCATGCGTAACTGATTTATAAATGCATAACTGAAAGTTTTGAAGAACTAAGTTTTCTCATAATGAGAAAAAATGTGTGATGCCTAATTGAATAAGTGATCTAATACCTAAATGCATGACTGAATATGCGGTGGTACTTGATACCAATATTATCATGGGAAGATGAGCATGGGACTGAATACTAAGTTAGTGATGCACATTAATTATGAAACTGAGTAAGCTTAAGGAGAACTATTACCTTGAGCTTGATCTGAGTTAGCGGGGAAGAGGTGAGGATACTTGGTATGCACATTTGCTTCTATTTCCCAAGTAGCTCCCTCGACGGACTGATTTTGCCAAAGAACTTTAACTAGAGGGACTTGGACTTTTTTGTTCCTCAATCTACGAGTCTAATAATCTAAGATTTAAAATGGAATATCTTCATAAGAGAGGCTGTTCTGAACATCTATGCTTTGAATAGGTACGATGACTGATGGTTCACTTATACACTTCTCGAGCAAACATATATAGAAGACCGGATGAATTAAGGCTAGATCTGAAGGCAATTTGAGCTCATAAGCTACGTAACCGAATCGGCTGAGAATATTGAAGGGACCGACATATCAGGGACTGAGCTTTTCCTTTTTGCCGAATCTCCTCACTCTCTTAATAAGAGAGATCTTATGGTAAACATAGTCACTAATCTCAAACTTGAGATCCTTTCTATGAACATCTGCATAAGACTTCTGTCAGCTCGGAGTAGCCCGATGTCTTTCTCTAAGTAACTGAAGTTTCTCTAAGGCATCGAATACCAAGTCAGGCCCTATGACTGAGGCCTCACTAACTTAGAACCAACCAATCAGAGATCTACATCTCCTACCTTAGAGATCTCAAATTGAGCTATCTGAATACTCGAATAATAGATGTTGTTGTATGAAAACTCAATCAAAGGCAAGTGGTCATCCCAAACTGATGCTCTATCTTAACTTGTTGACATATTGAGCACTTATCTATAAAGTCTGCAATATCTCTCTTCATCCCACTCCACCAATAGATCTCTCGCAAGTCACGGTACATCTTAGTGGCTCCTGGATGAATAGAGTAGCGCGTGCCATGCACTTCTGCAAGAACTCTCTGCCTTAAGTCATCTACACCTAGAATACAGAGACGGCCTTGACAACAAAGGACACCATCTCCCCCTTGGGTGAAAACCTCTATTTTCAAATTCTGAACTGGCTCTATCAACTTTACTAGGCTGGGATCTATATCTTTCTTTTCTTTCACCTCAAAAACTAGAGATGATTCTGAACTACTCCGAACACATACACTACCCTCTGAAGAGTCGACTAAGCAAACACCTAGTCTATCAAGCTGGTGTACTTCTTGAGCTAACTTCTTCTTACTATCATCAACATGAGAAATACTACCCATGGATGGTCTATTGAGAGTGTCGGCCACTACATTGGCCTTTCTCGAATGATAGAGGACACTCATGTCAATATCTTTCAAGAGCTCTAACCACCTTCTTTGATGAAGATTGAGATCTTTTTAAGAAAAGACATACTGAAGGTTCATTATGATCTGTGAAGATATCTACATGAACTTCGTAGAGATAATGTCTCCAAATCTTTAAGGCAAAGACTACGACTGCTAACTCAAGACCACGAGTAGAAAAATTCCTCTCATGGGGTTTAAGATTTCTAGAGGCGTAGGTTAGGACCTTATCATGCTACATGAGGACCCAACCCAAACCTACTCTGGATGTATCACAATACACTATGAACTTATTTGAACCATCTGGAAGAGTAAGACTGGAACTGAGGTGAGTCGAGTCTTCAATTCCTGAAAACACTTATTGCAAGGATCTAACCACTAGAACTTGCCTTTCTTCTAAGTTAATCTGGACATAGGAGATGCAATGGATGAAAATCCTTCAACAAACCGTCTAAAATAGCTAGCCAAACTAAAGAAACTCCTGATATCTAATGGAGAAACAGGGCTAGACCAGTTTCTTACCGCTTTGGTCTTTTAAGGATCTACCCTAATGCCACTATCATAAATGATATGACCAAGGAATGCTACTGACCTTATCCAAAATTCGCACGTACTAAATTTGGCTAAAAACTGATGATCTCTGAGTATCTAAAGTGTTATTCTGAGATGGTCTGCATAATCTCGCTCAGTGCAGGAATAGACCAGAATATTATCTATGAAGACTATGACAAACATGTCCAAGTACTGCTTGAACATGCGGTTCATCAAGTCCATAAAAGTATTTGGAGCATTGGTAAGACCAAAGGACATAACTAAAAATTTGAAGTATCCATACCGAGTATGGAAAGCTGTTTTTGGGATGTCACATTCTCTAACTCTTAGCTGATGATAGCCGGATCTGAGGTCTATCTTAGAGAAATAACTGGCACCCTAAAGTTGCTAAAACAAGTCATCGATTCTGGGAAGAGGATACTTATTCTTGATCGTGACTTTATTGAGTTGACGGTAATCTATACATATTCTGAGTGAACCATCTTTTTTGTTCACGAATAAGACTAGTGCGCCATACAGGGAAACATTGGGTATGATGAATCCCTTATCTACGAGATCCTTCAACTGATATTTTAGTTTTCTGAGTTCTACTGGTGCTATTTTGTATGGTGGAATAGAGATAGGTTGAATATCAGAAAGAAGATCAATGCCAAAGTCTATTTCCTTTTTGAGAAGAATTCCTGGAAGATCTTTGGGAAAGACATCTAATTATTCATTCACTACTGGGAATGATTCGAGATTGGGAGACTCAGAACTGGAATCTCTAACATGAAATAGATGATAAACACATCCCTTAGATATTATTTTCCTTGCCCGAAGGTAGGAAATAAGCTGACCTCTGAACACTGAAGTAATATCCCTCTACTCAAGGACGGGTTCATTCAGGAACTAAAACTGACCTATTTCGTTTCTACAGTCGACTATGGCATAGAAGGAATAAAGCCAATCCGTTCTGCGAATGACATTAAAATCAGTCATCTCTAATTCGACTAAGTCTGCTCAAGTGACTTTCTAAAATATCATAACAGGGCAGTTCCTGTATACCCGCCAGGCTATGATAGTTTACCCACTAGGGTAGAGACTGATAAGGCCTTTGTTAGAATTTCAGGACTGATTCCAAAATCAACTTCTTATATAAGGAGTAACAAAAGACAAAGAAGCTCCTGGATCTAGAAAAGCAAAAACATGCATGTAACACCCTAGAAAATGGATCCCGAAGCATCACACGGTGCTTGAGGCTACGAGTAGACTCAACCTAACCCTTTGAGCCATTTTTATTTAGTTCAACACAAATCAACAGGGTTTCCATAAATGACCCTCAAATATCAACAGAGTAATCTTTATCCAAGAATAAAAGAATTTCAAAAATATTACAAAATATGACTTATTAGTCAACTCCCAACATCTATTCTAGTCTGACAAGCCTGTAAGAAAATCAATAAAGCCAGCAAGGCATTGAGACATGCCCCAACTGACTCATACTCAGATATCAAATGTAAATAATTTCGTGAAACCAACATCAGACATCACGTCCTCGAAACATGAGGACTCACCACAACAAAGGATGTAGAACAGCATGCCCAAAGAATCACTGTCAAACCTGGAACTGAGCACCTGAACCTACATTCTGAGAAAATACAGCCCACATCCTAAGATGTGGGTCAGTACCATGGAAAGGAATCGAGTATATGGGGGTGTATGCAGTTGTATAAACATCATCATAATAAATATTTAGAAGAAATATGAAGGATGTATGAAAGACTCACATAGCCCGAAGAAAATCATCATAATCATGAGAGGATGCAATAAGTACAATAACACATGTGAGTCATTTTAAAATTTGTCAATAACTTTCAGTTCATCAAGAATATCAATTATCATAATGTAAATATCATTTAAATATTTCAAAAGAATAACTTTCATAATTGTACTTTCAAATCACGTCACCATTCACCATGGACACAACGAAACACACACACATTGGGAGATGCTATAACCGACATAAACTATGTGAGCTACATGGAGTCCAACGTACAACCCACTTTGGGGAGAGCCAACCTATCCTTTCCATCGGTGTAGGACTATCGATATCAAATCCACATAAACTAGTGATTACTATATAAATCAGCATCAGGCTTACTCCTACAGGGGAATGTAGTTCTAAGGAAGTAAGGTCGCTTTATACCTCCTACTCGGTGCTAAAGATTTCTCCTGGACTTACCTTAGATTATTTCAAAGACAATCCATAACAAAATAATTTCAGTAATACATAAATATACATCGTGAGCCATCATGCTTCGCATCTATCAAAATCAACCACGTTGTGGATTTTTTTCACACTCGAGTTCAAAACAACTCTATTAAGATCAAAAGGTAAAATAATTTAAAATATCTCAAATATTCAACATCAGCGTACTTATAACACATACTTTCTAAAAAAAACACAATTTCCAATGGGGATTCACAACCCAAATATCAAAATCATGATAAATATCGTTCAAGATTCATGCTTTATATCTCCACCCATGTAAATTCATCTTTCAAAATCATAAACATCAATATTTCATAATAATCATTATAAGATATGGGTTCATGCTTCAAATTCATAAAAATCAAATTAAAATGATGCCTTTGTAAAGAAAGTTACTTTTGGGCACAAAAATGAAAGAGAGTTGTTGTTGAAAAACCCTACATACCTTGAATGATGAACTTTAGATCGATACTCATTTTTGAGATATTAATCGTGCCTTTGAATGATGGTTCTTGGAGTTCTTGAACTAGGAACTTGGAATCTTGAAAAAATTTGTAGAATTAATGGTGAACTTTGAAGGTTCTTGAAGTTGGATATAGGCGCTTAGGGTTTTTTTTGAGGGAATGTGATGAAATATAACATATAATGCTTATAATAGGCTTTAATATAGGGTTTGGATGGATTTTAGGTGAGGGGAAATGACCAAAATGCCCCTAAAAATGAAATAATTCTCGAATCTGTCCTTTGGTAGACTGTTTTGATAGTCTGATATATATAAACCATAACGTTTTACTCCAATATCCAAATTGGATGAAACCATTTTCATTAGAAAAAGGAATCTCATATATTTCCATTGATGTATAGTATCTCACCCAGATCATTGTGTATGAGGAGTTATGATCATTTGAAGTTGATCAAAAAATTCACTTTTGATAGGCTGAAGTAGATCAACTTTAACTTTTTGCTCTGATAAAAAAATTGGATGAAACTAATTTAATTAGGAAGAGGACTCATAGAGATTTCCATTGAGATATATTAAATCACCCAGATCATTATGTACAAAGAGTTATGAACTTTTGAAGATGTATCAAAAATACGCCAGGCCTCAGTACTTTTTCCTGCACATTTTACTGCTCACTACTATTCACGGTTCGATCAAAATGTTCGTAATTTGTCGCTCGGGTGTATGCTTTAGATGATCCACATATCTTTGGACATCTTATTCGATACTCTATGCAATGGTGGGTCATAATCTAAGACATTCCACATGGAAAACTTATAATTTATTTTAGAAGATAAAACCCAACATGTTTACGCATAAAATTTCAACACAAAATTTCTCAGGGTATTACAATGCACATGAAAGACATATAACATACTATTAATTACATCAGGAGAATTTTTCCAATCTTCTCGGGTCTAAATAGCATAGAGATGATTTGGACGTTGCCCGTTAGTAGCACTGGAAGTGGCACCCTGCTGATTTAGATGACCGGACTGAGATGAAGAGCGATTCAGTTGACCGTGAGGACCTAGCTACAGGCAATCTCTAACTCTATGACCTGGCTTTCCACAACAAAAATAAATGCCACTACCTGCTCTACGCACACCTTGATGGTGCTTACCACAAGTCTGGTAAAGAGGATAGGTACGGGTACTACTAATACTACCCTGGGTTTTAGAGCCTGGTGCTCTATCTTTGTTACCCTTTCTGAACATAGGAACTAGATCACTAGCTATAGACGGAGATGGAACTAATGACTTAGGATAAAACTAGGAACAGTTTCCTCCTTCTGACTTAGGCTGACTAAAATTGAAGCTACTTATCCTAGCTTTCTTATTCTATTTTTCCCTCTGCTTAATTTTTTGCTCTTTTATCTGCTGAGAAGGGGTCATAAATCTAGCTAAGGTCATGTCACTATTCATCATGGAGGATTTGCACTCATTAACCACGTTGTCATTCATGCCTGAAGCAAACTTACTCATCTTAGATCTACTTCCTGCAACCATATGAGGGGCATGCCTGGCTAATTGAGTAAACTTAAAAGAATACTCTTTCACTATCATATTTCGCTGCTTGAGGTTGATAAAATCTAGAACCTTATCTTCTCTAAGCTCTTGGGGAAAGAATCTGTCTATGAATTTAGTGACAAACCCCTCCCAGTCTATATGAACTTCATCATCTGACCTTTTAGACTTCCACTGTTTGAACCAAGTAGGAGCTACATCCTGCAATGCAACTAACTCAGTACTTTCAACAGTAATAACCCCCATGGCATCTGTCACTTTCTAAACTTGATCTAAGAATTCCTGAGGGTCTTCATCTACCTTAGACCCAAGGAAGGTTAGAGGATTCATTTGGGTGAAGTCCTAAATTCTAGCTGCGACTGAGTTAGCCACCGGGTTAGATGGAATGACTGTTGGACATTCATTATGAGTAGCGACTGATTGAGCAAGAGTGGTAAATATGGTTCAGAACTCAGAATGACAAATATAATTGCCTAACGGTTCTTCGGGCTAAAATAAAGAGGGGTTGTTTTCGATTGCCCAAAGGTTCTTTGGGCTGATTTCTTCTCTTAGGAGGTATGTGCTAAACTAAAGAGAAGAAGTGGATTAGACTGAGAGACTAACTTGTGATTATGCTCACAGGAACAACATGAATACTGATAGAAGAGAAATTACTCTTAAAACATCTCATAGCCTTTTACGGATAAATATGGCATACAACACACCCATGTACAAGACTCTACTAGATATGACTTTCAGACTTCCTAGGATTCTATTGAATCTTAGGCTCTGATACCAAGTTTGTAACAACCCAATTTACTAAATTAAAATGCTACACGGTGCTCATGATCCCAAAGGACCACAAGCTAACCCATGACTGATATTTTATACCTGTATACTGTATAAGATAGCATAATAATGTAGAAACATACACAGAAAGGCCATAATGTTTGATCATTAACATAACAGAATAACATAGCATCTGTGTGGTGTAATAGAATACCCATAACAAAACTGAAGTCTAAAATATGATAGTCTATATCTAGTCCATATCTAGTTTGTATCTAGTTTGTATCTAGTTTGCATCTAGTCTGCATCTAGTCTGCATCTAGTCTGAAAAGCTCTACTATCTGAAGAATCTGAATAAGGAGTTGATGGGATATGTACCCAACTAACTCCAACTAATAATCTAATCAATGAGATAATAGATAATCATTATGTCCTCGAAGGATAAGGACTCACTTCTACTCTGACTGCTGAATCTATAATCTACTGCTGATCTGGAACTCATGTTTCAAAACCTATGAAGTAACATAAAAATAAAGCACCATAGCGCAAATGCTTCATTACATATGTATCAAGTATACCTATAAGGTAGACTATATGCAAGGGTTTGCATGAATGATCAATACTAACTAACTGTCTAACATGAGCATGAGAATGGATATATAAATATGCAACTGTAACTAACAATGTGATAACATGATACTGATACTGTGGCAGCATGAATACTAAGTCTGGTTACTGATAACATGACCTAACTGATAATATTAATGACTGTATCTGAATATATCTTATAACATGGGTGAGTGTATCTGAATGTAATTAATAACGTGGATGACTGTATCTGAAAGTCCTAAATCTGATAGAACTATCTGAGTTTAGTACTGTATCTGAGTTGACAGTATCTGAAAGTCCTAAAATCTAAAGAACTATCTAAGTTCTATTACTGAGACTGATTGAATGTATCTGACAGTCCTAATTCTATAACATGAAACTCTGGGAAGTAGTATCTAACCGACATGCCCCAAAGGTGCTATAATAGCTGAGCTGGGGTCCAATCTACGCGCTAATTAGAAAGGTGTCAATACCGCACCACTAACAAGGACAACATGTGAGTAACCCTCATATAATAGGTAACTCAACCCTCACATAATAGGTTAACCCACCTCATCTACCCTCATATAGCAGGATACAATGTCTCAAGCTATGCTGGCTATATAGTTCTGGAATGCAAGAATTGCTTCTAAGAATCATACCCTCGTATAACATGTGAGTCTCCATCCTTGGGTTTACTCGGTGCTAATTCCTACTCCCATCTGAATGGACACTGAACATGATTTATTGAACTGAACTTAGCATGGACTGAGTTGCTGAATTTTCATGGCTACCAGAATACTACAGATATTTTGATGACTGATTGAGTCATGAGATCATGGATATTTTTCCTGAGTCATAAGACTATGTGAAGTCTAAGAGTTCGTAGTTTGACAGAGATTATCGTGAAAATATAACATGGCTCTAGGCATAAAGCTAAATGTTCGGGCACAAGCACCCCTAGGACTCGATGAGAAGATACTGACATAGCATGGCTTACTTGAACACATGATCAACAACACAATTCATAAGTCATATGTTGAAGCACTTCATTAAACAGGTGATATGCATATCTTGTACATACATGGGGATTTCATGATATCATACTTGTTGGGCATTGTTCCTTCATCTAGGCATTTAATCATACACATAATAGGCATAGAATGTGTAAACAACATTATACAACTATGAAAAATCATGATTCATATCTAATTTCATCATTCAATGGTTTAAATCTTCTGGTTGCATTAATCTATGGCTATAGTAATTAAACCCACATAGAAATTATTAACAATCATTGAGTAGAATTCAATTTCATATTTATCAGCATGAAAGAGAACATAAAAAGCATGAAAACATAAAAAAAATCCATAACTTGTAGCAAAAAAGGATTCGTGGACTTCATATATGAAAGGAGTCCATGAATGAATACTATGCATACCTGTAATACCGCAAAAAAATTTTCGTTGAAATTTTGTGAGAAAATATATTGGGTTCTATTTTCTAGAATGAATTATAAATTTTCGTAAGGAATGTCTTAGATTATGACCCACCATTATGTATAGTATCAAATAAGCTTTCCAATAATATGTGGATCATCTAAAAAGGACACCCGAGCGATGAGTTATGAACATTCCAATCAAACCATGAATAGAAGTGAACAGTAAAATGTGTAGGAAAAAGTACTGAGGCCTGGTTTCATCCAATTTGTCTATCGGAGCAAAAAGTTATTGTCGATCTACTTCATCCTATCAAAAGTGAATTTTTGGGTCTACTTTAAACAATCATCACTCCTCGTACACAATAATTTGGGTGAGATACTATATATCAGCGGAAATATATGAGAGTCATCTTTCTATTGAAATTGGTTTTATCCAATTTGGATATCGAAGTAAAACGTTATGGTTGATCTACTTCAGACTATCAAAACAGTCCACCAAAAGACAAATTCGAGAATTATTTGATTTTTAGGGGCGTTTTGGTCATTCCCCCACACCCAAAATCCATCCAAACCCTATATTAAAGCCTATTAGAAGCATTATATGTTATATTTCATCGAATTTCCTCAAAAAGAAAACCCTAAGCTTCTACATCAAACTCAAGAACCTCTAAAGTTCACCAATAATTCTGTAAATTTATTCAAGATTCCAAGTTCCTAATTCAAAAACTTGAAGAACCATCATTCAAAGGCACGATTAACATTTCAAAAATGAGTATCGATCTAAAGTTCATAATTCTAGGTATGTGGAGTTTTTCAACAAGATCTCTCTTTCGTTCTTATGCCCAAAAGTAATTTTCTTTACAAAGACATGATTTTTATTTGATTTTTTATTAACTTGAAGCATGAACCCATATCTTATGATGATTATTATGAAATCTTGATGTTTATGATTTGAAAAGATCAATTTACATGTGTGGAGATATAAAGCATGAATCTCGAACGATATTTATCATGATTTTGATATTTGGGTCGTGAATCCCCATTGGAAATTGTTTTTTTTTGAGAAAGTGTATGTTATTAGTATGTTGATGTTGAATATTTGAGATATTTTGAATGATTTGACCTTTTCATATTAATGGAGTTGTTTTGAACTCGAGTGTGAAAGAAATCCCCAACGTGATTGATTTTGATAGACAGGAAGCATGATGGCTCCCAAGGTATATTTATAGATTACTGAATTTTTTTTTTGTGGATTGTCTTTCAAATGATCTAAGCTAAGTCTGGGAGAAATCTTTAGAACCGAGTGGTAGGTGTAAAGCGACCTTAGTCCCCTAGAACTACGTGCCCCTGTAGGAGTGAGCATGAGGCTGATTTATATAGTGATCACTAGTTTGTATGGATTTGATATCGATAGTCCTACTCCGATGGCAAGGATAGGATGACTCTCCCCAACGTGGGTTGTACGTTGGACTCCATGTTGCTCACATGGTTTATGTCGTTTATAGGATCTCCCAGTGTGTGTATGTTTTCTTGCGTCTGTGGTGAATGGTGAAGTGATTTGAAAGTGGAATTGTGAAAGTTATTCTTTCGAAAGATTTAAATGATATTTATATTATGAGAATTGATATTCTTTATGAACTAAAAGTGATTGACAAATTATATTATGACTCACATGTGTTATTGTACTTATTTTATCCTCTCTATTATGATGATTTTCTTTAGGCTATGTGAGTCTTTCATACATCTTGCATATTTCTTATAAATATTTATGATGATGATGTTTATACAACTACATACACCCCCATATACTCGGTTCCTTTCCATGGTACCGACCAACATCTTCGGATGTGGGCTACATTTTCTCATAATGTAAGTTCAGGTGCTCTATTCCAAGTTCGATAGTGATTCTTCGGGCACACTATTTTGCATCCTCTATTGTGGTGAGTCCTCATATTCCAAGGATGTGATGTCTGATGTTGGTTTCATAAAAATTTTTACATTTGGTAACTGAGTATGAGTTAGTGGGGGCGTGTCTCAATGGCTCGCTGGTTTTATTGATTTTCTTAGAGACTTGTCAGACTAGTATAGATGTTGGGAATTGACAAATAAGTCGTATTTTGTTATCTTTCTAAAATTATTTTATTCTTGGATGATGATTACTCTGTTGATATTTGAGGGTTATTTATGAAAACCCCATTGATTTGTGTTGAACTGAATGAAAATGACTCAAAGGGTTAGCTTTGGGCTACTCGTAGCCTCAAGCACCGTGTCACGCTCTGGGACCTATTTTCTGGTGTGTTACAAACTTGGTATCAAAGCCTAAGGTTTTAAGGTGTCCTAGGGAGTCTGACAAGCCGCATTAAGTAGAGTCTTGATCATCGGTGTGTAGCATGCCACATTTATGAGGAAGAGTCTACAAGACATTTTAGAAAAAAATGTGATTCTTTCTTTCAGAAGTCTACCATGCTTAAAGTGTCTCTCTCTACTGTTGATTCGTGGTCTTCTCTTTCAGAAACATACTTCCACATCAAGTGAGGAGAACTAATGATGGTAAGCAACCTCAACCCGCTGACCCATTGAATGAAAACATGTCTCATGCTGAATTTTGAGTAACCTTTTAGGCGCTGGCCCAAGTTGTTACTACAAATATTAAGGCCAACCCGGCCCCGAGTCCACAGCAGTAGGGAGCTAATTCAGCTGCTGCCAGGATCCGTGACATCATACGGATGAATCTGCCAGAATTCTATTTGTTTTAAGTCTGATGAGGATCCATGGTTGTTTTCAGAAGAGTTGCGGAAGATTACTCAGTTGATGGATGTATTTGAGGAACATAGTGTGGAGTTGCCTACGTATAGGTTGAAAGACCTTGCTTATGACAGGGTTATTTCTTGAAGGAAAGGTAGAGGTGAGGGAGCTGTCCCTACAACTTGGCAAGAGTTCTAGGATGAATTCCTGGATAAGTTATTCCCTTTGGAGATAAGAGAGGTGAAGGTGGAAGAGTTTATGAACCTGCGACAGGGCTCTTAACTGTTAGGGAGTACTGTCTAAAGTTCAATCAGTTCGACAAGTATGCTTCTAACTTTATGGCTAATAATCGGGCTAGTATGAGTAAGTTTGTGACTGGAGTGTCTAGTTATGTGGTTAAGGAGTGTAGATCTGCTATGCTGAATAATGAAATGAATCTTTCTAGGCTAATGACTCATGCCCAATAGATTGTGGGAGACAAGATTAAGGAGAGAGATAGAATGAGAGGGAATAAGAGACCTTGGTCCAAGCGGCACGGACAGGGTCAGACTAGAACGCAGAGAAGGAGTTACCCTCAGTATCAGGATTATTCGGCTATGCCAGCACCGTCATCTTCTAGTGCTCCCATGTCTAGAGGTAGGCATGAGCAAGGTAGTAGGTCATATGTATCCAGGTCCCAATACAGTGCTAGTAGTAAGCCAAATCGTTCTCTATGTCCTAAGTATGGTAGGGCTAATTTGGGTGAGTTTTAGGGTAAGAAGAGGGGTTATTTCTGATGTGGTGACTTGGGTCACAGAGTCAGAGATTGTCCACAGGATGGACAAGGGCGTCATGACTATTGCCTTCATACCCAGACTCACATTATTAGTGCTGCAGTTCCAGCGACTCGCCCAAACCCAGCTTAGGGCGCCTTTTCTAGAAATGTTTGCGGGCAGTGCCAGAATAGATTCTATGCATTACTGTCTCACCAAGAATAGAAGGACTCTCTCGATATTGTTACTGATATGCTTCATATATTTTAGTTTTTTGTGTATGCTTTGTTGGATCCTAGATCCAGTTTCTCATATGTTACATCTTTGATTCCTGTGAATTTTTAAATGATTCTTGAGATTATTCGTGAGCCAATCCTAGTTTCTACCCTAGTGGGTGATTCGATTGTTTCCTAGAAAGTGCATAAAAGTGTCCTGTTACCGTTCTTTATAGAGTCTTGTTGGCTGATCTGATTGAGTTAGACATGGTAGATTTTGATGTGATCCTGGGTATGGACTGGCTATATTCTTCTTATGCCTCTATTAATTGTCGAACATGAGTGGTCAAGTTTTAGTTTCCGGGTGCATCTGTGTTTTAGTGGTCTGGGAATTCTGTGTCACCCAAGAGTCATTTTATCTCTTACCTCAAAGCTAGAAAGCTTATTTCCAAGGGGTATATTTACTATTTGGTTAGAGTCAAAGACACTAAGTTTGAGACTCTAACTTTCCAGTCTGTTAACGTTATCAATGAGTTTTTTGATGTCTTTCTTGATGATCTCCCAGGGATACCTCCTAATAGAGAGATAGAGTTCGAGATTGATTTTCTTCTCGATACTCAGTCCATTTCTATTCCTCCATACCATATGGCCCCTGTAGAACATAAGGAGTTGAAAGAGCAACTCAAAGATCTTCTAGATAAAGGTTTCATAAGGCCCAGTATTTCTCCTTGGGGTGCTCCTGTGTTGTTTGTGAGAAAGAAAAATGGCTCTTTGCGTATGTGCATTGATTATCGCTAACTAAATAAAGTCACCATAAAAAATAAGTACCCCCTTCCGAGAATAGATATTTTGTTTGACCAATTGCAAGGTGTAAGTTATTTCTCAAAGATAGAACCTTGTTCCGGCTATCATCAACTCAAAGTTAGGGAGTGTGACATCCCAAAAACTACTTTCCAAACTAGTTATGGCCATTTTGAGTTTCTTATTATGTCTTTTGGGTTAAGTAATGCCCCAGCAGCTTTCATGGACCTCATGAATCTATTGTTTAGACCATATCTAGTTATGTTTATCATAGTGTTCATTGATGATATATTGGTGTACTCCCGTAGTGAGGATGAACATTCTGATTATCTCCAAACTATCTTGCAAGCCCTTAGAGATTACAAGTTGTTTGCCAAGTTCAGTAAGTGTGAGTTTTTGCTAAGGTCAGTTGCTTTTTTGGGTCATATCATTTCTTTCGAGGGTACTAGAGTTGATCCCCAAAAGACCGAAGCCATTAAGAATTTGCCTAGACCTAATTCACCGAATGATATCCAAAGTTTCTTGGGTTTAGCTGGCTATTACTACCGTTTTCTTGAGGGTTTCTCCTCTATAGTGTCTCCTATGACTCGGTTGACCCAAAATAAAGTAAAGTTCTTGTGGTCCAAATCTTATGAGAAAAGGTTTCAAGATTTGAAGACTCGACTCACTTCAGCCCTGTTTTGACTTTGCCTGATGGTGTTGATGGTTTTATGGTGTACTGTGATGCTTCAAGAGTTGGGTTGGGTTGTGTATTGATATAGAAGGGTAAGGTGATAGCTTATGCTTCTAGATAGTTGAAACCCCATGAGAAAAATTACCCCACCCATGACCTTAAGTTGGCTGCTATTGTGTTTGATTTGAAAATCTAGAGACACTATTTGTATGGTGTCCATGTTGATGTTTTCACTGGTCATAAGAGTTTGCAGTATGTGTTTACCCAGAGAGAATTGAATCTTAGGTAGATATAATGGTTAGAATTGTTAAAGGACTATAATATGAGTGTGTTGTACCATCCGGGCAAGGCCAATGTTATGGCGGATGCCCTAAGTAGAGTGTCCATGGGTAGTGTTTCGCATATGGTAGAAGGTAAGAAAGATTTGGCTCGTGATGCACATCGTTTGGCTAGATTGGCGGTTAGGTTTTTTGACTTTGCTGAAGGTAGTATAGGTGTTCAGAGTGGTTCTGAATCCTCCTTCATTTTGGAAGGAGCTCTAAACTCTAAACTCTATATTCTAGAATACTAAAACATAATTGATATAAGTATTCTTATTTTAACGCATTAGGTGACTCTATGATTGCTAAAAGGGTCTATAGGGGTTGTGCGGTATCTATTTTTAGTAGGCAGACTTTGGTGGATTAGTTTGAACTTTATATGGTAGATTTTGATGTTATTCATGGGATTGATGGGTTATACTCTTGTAGTGCATCCTTATATTTTGGGACTCGTAAAGTTGTCTTTAGGTTCCCTCATGAATCAGTTATTAAGTGGGAGGGTAGTTCCCTAGCTCTTAAGGGGAGGTTTATTTCCTATGTTAGAGCTCAGAGATTAATCTCTAAAAGTGTCTCTATAATTTGGTCTGAGTTAAATATTCTAACTCAGAAGGTTGAATTATGTTCCGATGGTAAATGAGTTTTCTGACATCTTTTCAAATAATCTTCCTGGTGTTCCTCAGGATATGGAGATTGAATTTGGTCCCAAAAACTCCTCCAATATCTATGCCTCCTTAAAGAATATCTCTGACTGAGTTGAGGGATCTCAAGGAACAACTTAAGTATCTTTTGGATAAGTTCTTTATCCATCCTAGTGTGTCCTCTTTAGGTGCACCTGTATTATTTGTGTGTAAGAATGATGGCTCCTTTCGTATGTGCATTGAGTATCGACAGTTAAATAAGTTAAATATTAAGAACAAGCATACTCTTCCAAGGATAGATGACTTGGTTTAGAAGTTGCAAGGAGCTAAATTCTTATGAAGATAGCTCTTCGGTATGGGTATAATTAGCTTAAAATTAGGGAGGTGGATATTCCTGAAACAATTTTTCCTACTCGATTTAGGAACTTTGTTTTCTTGGTTATGTCTTTGGTTTAAATAATGACCCGACGACATTTATGGATTTTATGAACATGGTTTTTAGGCAGTTTCTTGATATTTTTTTCATTCTGTTCATTTTTGACATTTTGGTGTATTTTAAGAGTGAAGTGGATCATGCTAATAAACTCTGTGTCGTATTATAGACCTTGAAAGAGTAGTAGTTGTATGTCAAATTCTCTGTGTGTGAGTTTTTGTTGTAAGTTGTAACTTTCTTGGTCATATTATATCTAGTGAGGGAATCATTATTGATCCTTCAAATATGGCGGCTATTAAACGGTGGCCTAGAACAACCACTCCAACAGACATTAAGAGCTTCTTAGGTTTAGCTGGGTATTATCGGCAGTTCAGGGAAATTTTTTTGATAATAGTTGACTGATTGACTAAGTTGACTAAGAAGAGGGTAAACTTTTCATTACTGGATGCTTGTGAGGGTGGTTTCAAGAAGCTGAATGGTAGGATAACTTTGAATTCAGTTTTGATATTACCTTAAGGTAACGAGTGGTTTATGGCATATTATATTGTTTTTTGGGTGGGACATTGTTGTGTTTTGATGCAGCATGAAAAGTTAATAGCCTATGCTTCCAGGCAGTTGAATTTGAATGAGAGGAATTATCCAACTCATAAATTAGAGATTTTTGTAGTGTTTTTTTGTAATTCCTCGATAGTACACCCTAGTCATCACTAGTGTTTTTTTGTAATGCCTCGATAGTACACCCTAGTGATCACACGGAGCATACAGTCACGAGTGACCACAAGCTAAACCATAAGCTGGTACCTAATGTGAGTACTTGATAAAACTGATAACCAAAGATACACATATGCAGAAAACTGAAAATGCGATAAGGTTTAAAAACTAAAACATATTTGAAACTATAAGTCTGACAACAATTTTCTGAAAACTAATAAAAATAACGACAAACTGACTGACTATCTAAAAGTGCCTGAAAGCCTCTAAAACTGATTGAACAAGAGTTAATAGGACAGGCCCCAGCAAATTCCAACTAACTAATTGGAATCAAAAATACTGAAATTAACCTAATCAGTCCTTGATATTTGAGGACTAACCACTGTTGTTGTTGGTGCACTGGATGGTCTAAGTTCGATCAAGAACCTAAGCGTCCGAACCTATGATATGATACATCATAGCACAAGAAACGAGTATGTGGTCAATACTTTAAATATACTGGTATGCTAGATCGGGTTAGGCTGGTATGCATGGGCTCATGTACATGAATAATAATGGAATGAATGAATATCATGAGTTAACTGATACATGGTATACACGAAAGCTGTAAAATCTGAGGATTCATGACCAAGTATATAACATGATACTAGAATAGTTTATAAACTGAAAAATTGATACTGAACAACTATTAATTGTATGCCATGATCAAGCAAGCCTGAAACTGAACTATGAATTGAATACTAGAATAAGACTCTAGGAGATATCATCTAATCGACATGCCCCAGTATATGCTAATTGGGGTCAAAACTGTAACCCCAGTTTAAAGGGTGTCAGTACCATACCATGGGTACTAACATTGTCTGTGTGGATCCACTGAAGTGAAGTCCCGAAGGACTAAAGAATCACTCTCTACTAGCAGGTGCTCTATTGAGATATATGTCAACACTCAACTTGCAGGTTAAATCTCAACCTACATTGTCTATGTAGTTCTAGAATGCAGGAACTTCTACTAAAGGTCACATCCACAATCGGTAAGTGATCCCCCATCCCTGGGTTTACTCGATGATAAATCATACTCCCTACTGAACTGACTCTAATTATTGACATGAACTAAGCTTACTAACGTGATATTCTAATTGAACGATAATATTTTAATATATACTAAACATTTCTAAAAATACTAAAACTAAGTAAACAAATAAGTTTCCAAGTATTCATAACTCCCAAGAATCGATAGAAATATCAATAAGAACACATGAGAGCATTTAAAACCATAATAAGTAAGCATTATCTAAAAATCATTACTTTAGTATTTCACCAAACTCTTGGGTGGGGGGGCGGGTGGTCATGAGTAAAAGCATGGAGATACTTTAAAACATGTGATAGTAACATAATTTAAATACTAAAATCATGGGTTAAGGATTTAAAATGCAATTTTCATCTATCAAACATGTGAAGGCTAATTCCAATGAAAACATATGTAAACATGGTATAAAAATTGAAATTCATGGAAGTTCATGGATATAATTTATGTTAACATCAAAAGATCATTATTTTAAGCTTTATAGAGGATTCTTTGACTACATGGATAAAAAGGAACCATGTATGAGCATCTTACATACCTTAGTTGAAGAATTCATAAGAGTCTTGGTGAAAGTCTTGCAGATTGGTCTTGAATGTTGAAGCAGCTAGGATTACCCTTTTGCGACCTTAATCTCGTGTTATGGCTGAGATAAAGTAATGGAAAAAGAGTCAAATACCCTTATGGACTCAAAATTAATTAAGCTGAATGTATCCAATGATGCGATAAGTGATGTATCACGTCATTTAGTTGAAGAGTTAGGCGATGCGCCGCGTTGCCCCCCACCAATGCGACAAGCGGGACGCCACAACCATATCGTGCTAACTCGCTGGTTTGGACATCTAAAAAAGTCTCATAGCTCATCAAAAAAATCAGAAACTTACCCGACACATGCTATCGACCACACCAATCAATAATCAACTAAAAAATCAACGTTCTAAGAAGGGAAGGCCGGAATTAAAATTGTCAAAGCTTAAGGGACTTTGGAAATGACTAAGTCTAAACACTTAGTGAAATTTTCTAAGTATGAACCCCTTTAGCATGAAAGAATGAGCTGAAAAGAGTTAGGATCTTACAAGGTCTTATAATATCTTTCCTTTGGGAACATTCCTCCTCGAATGAGGCTGGTTAACCTTAGTATTACTGAGGTACTAAGATTACATACTGAATATTCACAACTGAAACATGATTTAATGACTGAATCTGAACATGGTGACTGAGTGAACTGGTTTGTGAATGAATGCAATGACATCAATATGATCATATGGCTGAAATTTAGAATGGAAAAGAGATAATCTAAGGGAAAATTCTTACCTTGAACGGAATATGAGTTTGCAGAGAAAATATGAGGCTACTTGGTTTATATATCTACTTCTGCTTCCCAAGTAACTCCCTTAACAGATGGATTCCGCCATAAAACTTTGACCAAGTGAACTTGTTTTTTCCTTTGACCCTGAATCTGACGATCTAGGATGTCCACTGGGATCTTTTCGTAAGAAAGGCTATCCTAAACACCTGAACTTTCTAAGGGAACAGCTACAGCTAGATCACTAATACACTTCTTTAATAAAAAGACATAGACTACTGGGTGAATGGATGCCAAATCTTTAGGCAACATAAGCTGGTAAGCTACTTTTCTAAAAACTCAAAATCCTATAAAGGCAAACATATCAGGGACTAAGCTTCCCTTTCTTTCCAAACCTCTTCACTCCTTTTATGGGAGATATTTTCAAATAAACTGAGTATCCAATTGGGAACAGAAGATCCTTCCTACGCATATCCACATACGATTTTTGATGATTTTTGGTTGTCTTAAGCTTTTCTCTGATTGGCTGAACTTTCTCCAATGCATCAAATACTGAATCTGTCCCTATTAATGAAGTCTCACCTACCTCAAACAAGCAAATAGTAAATTTACATCTCCTCCCATAGAGATCCCCAAATGGAGCCATCTGAATACTTGAATGATAACCATTATAGTAAGCAAACTCAATCAATGGCAAATGATTATCCCAACTTCCCTTAAAGTCGATAACACAAGCTCTTAACATGTCCTCTAATGAATAAATGGTCCTATCTTCCTGACCATCAGTACGAGGATGAAAGGATGTGTTGAGACTAACTTCAGTACCAAGATCGTTCTAAAAAGCTTTCAAAAAGTAAGAGGTAAATTGAGTACCTCTATCTAAAATAATGGATAACGGGACTCTATGAAACCTAACTAACTATCTAATATAAAGCTTAGCATAATAAATTGTGGAATAAGAACTATGGACTGGAAAGAAATGGGTTGATTTTGTTATTCTATCTAGAATAACCCAAATCGATTCATGCTGACGACGTGAACGAGGAAACCCTATCAAAAAATCCATGTTCACCTATTCCCACTTCCAAGTAGCAATGATGAACTCCTACATAGGTCTTTGGTGATCAACCTTAATCTACATAAAATTAGCACACTTGGCTACAAACTCTGCAATATCCCTTTTCATATCGCTCTACCAATAGATTTCCTGCAAATCACGGTATATCTTAGTAGCTCTTGGGTTGATAGAGTAACTTGCACTATGTGCTTCTATAAGAATTAACTATCACAAACCATCTACACCTGGAACACACAACCTACCCTGGCAATGCAACACACCATCACCCCCTTAGGATAAAACAAATACTTACTGATCTCTGACTGACTTTTTTAACATAACTAGACTAGGATCCCTATCTTTCTTTTCCTTCACTTTGGAAACCAAAGAAGATATCAAAATATTCTGTACCCAAACATTACCCTTTACTAAGTCAAAAAAATGAACACCTAGTCTAACTAACTGATGAACCTCCTGAACCAACTTCTTCTTATCATTCCCAATTTGAGAAATCCTACCCATAGACAATCTACTAAGGACATATGCCACAATATTGTCCTTGTCCGGATAATATAAAACACTCAATCATAATCTTACAACAATTCCAACCATTTTCTCTGACGATGATTTATCTTCCTCTGTAAAAACATATACGGCAATCTCTTGGGATCTATGAGCAAATCAACATACATCACATATAGATAATCCCTCCATATTTTCAAGGAAAACATAATCGCTGCTAACTTATGATCATGGGTAAGATAATTCCTTTTACAAGGCTTAAGCTATCTAGAGGCATAGGCTATGACCTTAACTCTCTTCTTCAGAACACATACCAAACCAACTCTAGAAGCATCACAGTAAACAACAAACCCATATGAACCATCTAGCAAGGTAAAAACTTTGGCTGAGGTAATTCAAGCCTTTAACTTCTAAAAACTCTTCTAACAAGAATCTGACTACTCAAACTAGACTTTCTTCGGAGTCAATCAAGACACGGGGGATGTATTAGATGAAAAAACTTTAACAAACCATTGATAATATCCACTAAAATGAAAGAAACTGCTGATACTAGATAAAAAATGTATCTGGGCTTGTTTCTCAATCCTTTGGTCTTTTGAGAGTCGACTCTAATTCCATCACACGAAACTATATGGATAAGGAAAGCTACTAATCTTAACAAAAGTTCACACTTACTGAATTTGATGAATAATTGATAGGCTATAAGACTCTTCAACGCTATCCTAAGGTAGTGTGCATAATCATTTTCATTATTAGAAGAGACAAGGATAAAATCTATGAAGACTGTGACGAACATGACAAAGTTCTGTTTGAACACTCGGTTCATCAAGTCTATTAAATATATAGGGGCATTCCTTAGACCAAACGATATAACTAAAAACTAAATTGACCATACCGAGTTCTGAAAGATGTCTTGAAGATGTCACATTCTATGACTCTGAGCTTATGATAGCCGGATTTGAGGTCTATCTTAGAGAAATAACTGGCACCTTAAAGTTGGTTGAACTAGTAATCAATCCTGCGGAGTGGGTACTTATTATTGATTGTGACTTTATTTAACTAAAGAAAATCAATGCAAATCCTGAGAAAACCATCTTTCTTTTACACAAAATGAACTAGAGCACAAAATAGGGAAGCACTGGGCCTGATGAATCCCGTATTTTAAAGATCATTTAACTTTATTTTAACACCTTAATATATGTGGAGCCATTCTATAGGGCAGAATAGAGATAGGCAAAGTATCTGGAAGAAGGTTTATTCTGAAGTCAATTTCCCATTCGGGAGGCACTTTGGGAAAATTATTAGTAAACATATCTAGAAACCCCCTCACTATTCAATCTAACTCGAGATTTAGAATCTTTGAACTAGACTTTTTAACTTGAACAAGATGGTAGCCACACCCCATGGATATTATTTTTCTTGCTCTGAGGCACAAAACAAGTTGACCCCTAAGTGCAGAAGTACTACCCCTTCATTCAAGAAATGGTTAATTTGGAAAATGAAAATGAACAACCCTATTTCAATAATAAACTAAAGCATAGAGTGAGTAGAGTCAGTCCATGCTGACAATGACATCAAAATTAGTCATATCTAACTCTACAAGATCAATGGTAGTGACTTTTAGGGATATTTTAACTAAAAAGTTCTTGAATACCTGCATGGCTATAATTGAGTCACCTACTGGGCTAGACACTGAGAAGGGTTCTGCTAAAGTCTTAGTACTGACACCTAAATCAACCGCTATTAAGGGGTTACAAAATAAAGAGAAACTCCAGGATCTAGCAAAGCATAAAAATATAAATGAAAGACCTGTAATGTACCGGTAACCATATCATGAGAATTTTCCTTATCCTATCGAGACTAAAGGGCATATAATTTTTTTAGGCACTACTCACTGGAGGCACTGGAATCTTTACCCTGCTGCATTGGATGATAAGATAGAACTAGGGTACGACTGGACTAACCTTGCTGACCACTATTTGGGCAATCCCTTACTCTGTTGCATTGTTTGCCACACCCAAAGCATATATCACAGCTATCTCTACACACACCCTGATGGTTCCTACCATATTTTTGGCAAAGTGGATTTCTGTGACCACTATTCATACTACCTTGGAGTTTACGGCCTAGTGCCCTATCCCAATTAATCTTTTTGAACTTTGGTGTAGGCACATTAGCTATAGATGGAGCTAGGGTGGAAGATTTCTTCTAAAACTAAGGAAAGTAATCAGCCTCCAACGTAGACTGAGCTAAACTGAAGCTATTCATTCTGGCTCTCTTATTTTCCCTCTATCTTTCCTTAAGCTTCTACTTATCAGTTTGTTGAGCATGGAACATTAACCAAGACACGTGCATCTCCATAATCAACATCATTGAGGTACATTCCTTGACAACGCTATCAGCTACCCTAAAAGCATAGTTACTCATCCTAGACAAGTAATAAAATACCATATTAGGAGCATACCTAGCTAGTCGAGTAAAATTAAGAAAATACTCATTCATACTCACGTTTCCCTGCCTCAAATTAATAAACTCCTGAATCTTAGATTCCCTTAACTCCAAGGAAAAGAACCTATCTTGGAACGGTGTAGCAAACTCCTCCCATAAGATAGGCCCTGGATCTGCCCCTCTACCTCTCTTCCACTGCTTATGCAAGGTGTGAGCAACATCCTTCAACTGTTAAGAACCTTACTCTGCACTCTCACTAGTATTCAAACCTATATTGTCAGTTAATTTATGAACTATGTTAAGGAACTCCTACGGATCCTCATCAGATTTAGATCCCGAGAAAAAAAAAGGGTTCATTCGAGTGAAGTCCCTGATAATTCTTAAACTACACTCTTGAATAGGTGTAACCGATCATTGTCAATATAAAACCTGACTAGGTTAGGGTAGAATCCCACAGGGAATATAATGTGAACTCAAATCATTTGTGATTTAATTCACTGATAGTTTAACGTTTCCTGAAATGGGGGTTAAAGTTTCACAAATAATTATTTTCACTTTAATTTTGATGTTTGTAATAAAGATTTAATAAAATAACCAAAATTATGTTCACTAGGGCTTACAGTATATGACAGATGATAAAAGGTGACTCAAGATTCTCATGGTGGTTATGATAACAATCAATCTTTATCGATGATATGCTCAAATGTCTATCGACCTATTTAAGCATCTAATTTCCTAATTCTTTCGGACTTAGGAAATTGCTATTCACTGCCCAGATTTTTCCTCAGGTTAATAAATCTTGTTACAGCGCTGATTATTAAATGAAGTATTTCCCAGTCCTTGTTGATCATTCACTTCCTACTGTATATGATTTCTTTCCCAAGCAAATCAAAGTAGGTGTGCCTACTGTTTGCGACCAACAGATATTAATTAAAATCTCAGAATTATCAATAAATCCTAACACCTATTAAATCTTGAGTATTTAGCACATCATCATGACCTAAACCTAGATCCCATAATTCAGGTAAACGGAGTTTTGCCACTTATGATGCAACGAATGAAAACACATAGTTGAATTCCTAATTGAGAAGATTCACTTATAGAGATGAATAATAATTAGACAATCGTATATTAGATCACAAAGGTAAATACCCAAAATAGTAGTATTTTTCAAATCCAAAAACATCAGAAAATATTCTCCAAGACTTAAAGTATTGAACTCTCTTTAGAATAATGATGATGAATGAATAACCCCAGAAAACCCTAAAACAAAGCTTTAAATAGTTCAACCAAAATAAGGAAATAAAATTAAAGTTGCAGCTTTATCTACGAATGGACGACGACATTCGTGATAGCTTATCAGTAGTCTAAGGGCTTATCACGGATGTCGTCAGCTTCTCTACACTTTTGGCATCTGTTGTCTAAGGCTGACGACGATGTTGAGGCATTATCACCAACCTGAAAGCTTATCACGAACATTGTCACAAAAATGTTTTCAACTCCCATTCTTTATTTAAGGATGATGTCATTCAAGACGACATATCACACTTTTGACGTCATATCATCAGATGTCATCATAGGCTTTAACTCATTCTTAAATCTAAAGACAACTGTGATATCCTATCACAGGGCTGATGACTTATCACAAATATCGTCAGCCGCACTTCTCTTTAGATTCCTCCAGATTTCAACTTCTTTGCTTCCATTCTTTTTGGTTCTGTATCCCATCATCTTAAACTGTAAGAAATTAGACATAAACAAATCAAAAATGACAAAAGTTGTGTAAGACTTTGCACTTATTCCTAGTTAAAGGTCCTAAATGTGTTAGTAGTTACTCACACATCAACACTCTTAACTTACAAAAATTGCCTGTCCTCAAGCAACTAAGCTCAACTAAGAAAATACATAGCACATTCAGCAGCCAATTTTCTCTTTTAAGATCAAAATATAGTTACCACCTCGAAGGTCAAAACAATTAAAACCAACTGTGTATGTCATTGAAAAAGAATGATGTAACACGAAGGACTTAAGCGATGACGTTAATCATAGCCACAACAACCATTCCTATACCAATGTTGCACTATCTAAACAAGCAAGTGGCTAGCAACAATACCATTGTGCCCTCACAAAAAAGAAATCCCCCTCCTTGTATATCATAAACAAAAAATGAAAATGTGGGGATCATAAAAAGTCTCTCACTCTCAATACAAAGTTCCACTAAGTGTATGCCAAGTACCATAGGCTTTCCCTTATTTTCATTACCAAAACAATCAGATAGGCTAACTAGGATCACTATAGGACTTGTTTTAGGCTTATAATGTAGGCTGGGGATGGAATGATATTCAAAGACATTTAGAGTGAGTATGTCTCCTTAACGCTACACTACTCTCATGTCTTCTTAACACTACACTACTCTCAT
This sequence comes from Capsicum annuum, assembly GCF_002878395.1. Lineage (NCBI taxonomy): Eukaryota > Viridiplantae > Streptophyta > Magnoliopsida > Solanales > Solanaceae > Capsicum > Capsicum annuum. Next base: position 112,172,074 of record NC_061122.1, on the reverse strand, counting down.
GGGGCTCACTTATTAACCTCTTTTTCATTTTCTTTTCTATTGATCGCACATATTCAAGTTGGGTGCCTCTCATTTTTTTTCCTTTTTTAGAATAGTACCCAACTTTTATTCTTTTTCCTTTATTCTACCCTTCTTCATACTCATCTTACACCGTGTACTCCTATGATAGCCACACTCAACTTAGGTTGTTTGCCTAGGTTAAGATGCACAGTGTCCAAGGAGGACCAAGGCCAAAACAGGTACATTATGGTATAAATGGGAAGGTGAAAGGTGTCATAAGAAAAAAATAGGCTAATTAGGCTCAAATCAAGGATCAAGGGGTATGATGCACATATTTAATGTTATTTAGGCTAAAAGTGGGTTAATCAACAAAATGGCCTATAATCCTTTCCTAACCCCTATCCTTTAACTATGGTAAGACTAACTAGGCAAGTTCTGGCTTTAGCATACAGAGGGAATTAAGTAGTTGCTCACACACACATGGCGCGCAAGTATATTGCAGGCTACCACTTATGTAGTTCATACAATTATTCAACAATGATCATCAAGTAGCTAGAACTAATGCCACAACAAGATTCAAAATGGTCACAAGTAAATGTAATTCACACGATCATTGCAAACAAAACTTTAGAGAGGTGTTTAAAAATCAATAAAAAATATGTCAACTACTTTTTGTACTTGTATTTCTCCTATTTACCACAAAAAATATTACAACAACAGACTACCCTACATCCTAAACTCAAAATCAACGTAAAACTAAACAAGGGTTAGAGTATACCTGGAATGGATCAATCTCGGAAGTCATAGGTTGACTCCCATGCAGTGCTTGATTTAATATCATGGCATAAATCAGGTATATCTATTACTTCAAACATTATCGAGAATGATAATGGGTGGTACGGAGTAGTTACTTTGCGCTGTTTCACCCCATTTTTTTACCAAAGCTTCTCAAAACATTTTGTTGCAAAAATGAGATCCCCCATCTCTTATGATAGTACGTGGTACTCAGAAGCGAGACAAGATATTCTTCTTGAGAAAATCAACAACCCTCTTCGCTTCATTATCAGACAAGGCTACAACTTTTACCTATTTTGAGACATAGTCTATAGCAAATAAAATATACCTCATCCTGTACGAGCTTACAAAAAGACCCATGAAATCAATACCCTAGATATCAAATAATTCCACTTCAAGAATCTAAGTCAAGGATATCTCATGTCTTTTAGAGATTGACCTCTACCTCTGGCATTGATCAAATTTCAGCACAAACTCGTGGGCATCCTTGAAAAATGTTGGCCAATATAGCCACTCTACAAAACCTTCCTAGTCGTTCGGTTACCTGCGTGGTTACCCCCAACTGGGGAAGCATGACATGCTTCCAATATGCACAATACATTCACCTTTTGCACATATCTCCTTATAATATTGTCTATACATCATGAAAAATATATGGCTCTTCACAGAGGTAATGTGCCACATCATGCAAGAACTTCTTCCTTTGATGGAAAGAAAGGTTTTCTGGGATGACCTTGCTTACAACATAATTTGCACAATCCGCATACCAAGCCAATTTTTCCATAGTGGCATCCAGGATCTCCTCATCAAGGAAGGCATCATTTATCTTCATTTCATCCCTACTTTCTTATTCACCTTCCATTCTAGATAGATGTCTATAACTTGGTTTTCACAACCTTTCCTATCATTGACCTCAAAGTCAAATTCTTGCAGCAGCAATACCCATCTAATCAGCCTTGGTTTAGTATCCTTCTTAGCCATCAAATAACTCAAGTCAGCATGGTCAGCGTGGACCTGTACTTTGGTCCCAAGCAGATAACCTCTGAATTTATCGAAAGCATACACTACAGCCAGAAGTTCCTATTCAGTAATAGTGTAATTCTTTTGTGTTCCATTTAGTGCTTTGCTAGCATAATATATTAGATGAAATAGTTTGTCCCTTTTTTTCCCCAATACCGCTATAAGGGAAACACCACTTGTATCAGACATAATCTCAAATGGTTTTGCCCAGTCAGGTACAATAACAATAAGGGCCTCAATTAACTTTTTTTTAAGGCATTCAAATACCTTCAAGTACTCATCATCGAAGGAAAATTTCACCTCCTTCTTTACAAGTTTTCAAAGTGGATTTTCATTCTTTGCGCTTAATAATGCCTCAAAATCTACAAGTTATGCTTGTTTGAAATAGACCATAATAAGATACTTCTTATGGAATAAATTAGTTAGGATGGTTTTGGATTGGCCATAACATAGGAGTTACATGTGACCTTAAAAAATGTCTAAAGAACTTCCCATACTATAAAAATATGATTTTTGATCCTACATTAATTTTAATTATGGTTCTAGTCATAGATTAAATTTTTCGTGTGCTACTATATCTTCTTATTTGGGTTATTCACCCCCCAATTAATATTCACTAAGATTAAAATTTAGGAGAAAAGGGTTTCAATCCCCATATTTTATTCACAACTTCTCCTGACATTATTGTGACCATTTCACAAAATTTTACACGAAATTCCTACATTAAGTTCCTAAATGGTTAACACAAACATGAAAACTAATTTGGTAACAGAAATTAAAACTTAAACAAACTCATGAATACATGCTCTTATATCAAAATTGTTGGGTGAATATAATAGACAGAATTAATTCTTTAAGAAGACACTACTAGCTCAAACTCAAACTGAGTTCAAAGGGAGGAGGCCGTGAAGAAGTGGAGTTACTTGGTCATCATAGCTGCCTCTATATTCCAAGCAGCTTCTTCAACTGACTAATCTCCCCAAAGAACCTTTACCTAAGCGGTCTCTTTATTTCACAACATACGAGGCCGACATTCAGGGATAACAATTGGAATCTCTTCATAAGATCTTTCAAACCCATACTCTAAAAGGGAATAACTAATCGGGATCACCAAAGCAATTTTCTATCAATGAAACATGGAAAATGGGATGCATTTATGATAAGTTTAAAGGTAAATCTAATTGGTAGGCAACATAACTAAAATGATTTATAGTCTTATAAGGGCCAATACAACATATTGACTGAGTTTTTATTGCCCACCAAATCTTTTTACCATATTAATTGGTGAAACCTTCAAGTAGGTAAAATTAATTATAGCTAGCACAAGTTTCCTTATTCTCACATTAGCATAAAACTTCTGCTACACTTTGTCCATAGCCTCATAGATATGTTCTTGTTCTATTAATGTAGCTTCACTAACTTCAAACAAATCAATAAGGGATCTACATTTTCTACCACAAATGGCCTTAAATTAGGACATCCTAATACTGGATTGATAAATATTATTTTAAGAAAACACAATCAAAGTTACATTATTCCCCCAACTAAATTTAAATCGACCACACTTTCTCTCGCCATCTAAGGTTAAGATATTCCTCTTTACCTTACCATTTCTGTGCATGTGAAAAGTTTTACTAAAGTAAAATTAGGTACAAATACTTTTCTAAAACATATTCCAAAACAAAAAGTTAAACAAGGTACCTCTATCTTATATATAGTCAAACGGATGACATACAATTTAACCAACTCCTTAAGAAATGGTTTAGCATAGTCCTTGGTTGAATATAAAGTAATAACTGGCAGAAAATAGGCAAACTTAGTTATTCGATACATGATAACCCAAATAGAATCATGTTGTCGATACATATGAAACAATCCTGTAACAAAGTCCATATTCACCACTTCCCACTTCCAAGGAGGAATATCGATATCTAGAAGCATACCACTATATATCTGGTGCTAAATCATGTCCCACCTTATGGTAAGAATATAGATGTCCTAAAGTGTACCATCAAGTTACTGGTGGCCAAACTTAACCTACTAACAATTTCTACACGTAGACACAAATTCTAAAATATTCTTCTTCATATCATTGCACTAATAGATATCTCATAAATCATGACATATATTAGTGCCTACTAGGAATATTGAGATTTTAGGTGCATCTATTGTCTTAAGACACCTACATTTGGAACGCACAGTCTTCCCAGATAAAGAAGATCACCATGTCTCACTAAATAGAAAACCTCAATAATCTGACTCTAGAATTCTTCTTATATCACAAGTAAAATAGGATTCCTCTTTTTTTTTCTTTAATCTTATCTGTCAAATAGGATTCAAAACCATTGTGAACCAAAACATTACATTCAATTGAATCAACGAACTCAACTATTAATCTAGCCAGCCATTGAAACTCAGAAACTAACTTTTTCATCTTAACATTTACATGAGAAAAATATTCAATAGAAAATATTCCAAGTGCATCGTTCACCATATTTTATTTACCCAGATTGTACAAGAAACTCATATAATGATCCTCCATTAATGATGGCCATCTCAGCTACCGATGATTTAGATCTTTCTGACAGAACACATACTAAAAACTCATTTGTTAAGTGAACATATCAACATGAACCCTATAAAGTTAATGCCTCAAATTATTTAAGAAAAAAACTACTACCAACATAAAATCATTAGTCAGGTGATTTTTGGCTTGATGCTCGAGCTATCTAGAAGCATATGATATAACATAAAAGAAACACTCTTGTTTTTTTACCATAGAGAATTTCCCTGATTTCATATTTCTGAGAAAGATATGACTTATGGAATTAGTCATAAACGTGGGTACATATGGTATAGTCAATTAGTATACTAACTAGTATTTATTGGTGGGGAGGATTTAGTTACTTGAATATATATGACTTGGGTGTTATGAGTCGTATCAGTGGATACGGGTTGTTTGGTTACATTATTTAACCTTAGACCTAGTGAATTAGGTTGAATCTGAGTACAAAATGATCACCATAAGACATAATCCAGGGAACTAGTCGTACCCAGGACTTATATAGAATATAATTTTCAAACAACCTAGGAGTCTATTCTCAAGTGGTACAATTTATGGGCACTAGTCGTACACTTGAATACGACTTATGTTTTGGTGTTTCATACATTAGATAGTTTTGTAAAAAGGGTAAAGCTTAGGGTACGAGAGGTGGGTACCACTCATACAAAATTGTTACAGCTCGTAAGGTCAGTTGTACGCTATGATGGGAATTAAGTGCAGTTTAATTAAGGGCAATCTTGATATTTTCCAATCTATCCTAATAAGGTCCCACGACTTATATTGCACTTGTGAGAATATTTTCCATACTATTCTATTCTTAAATACTTAGAAAACACTCTTAAATCCTCTTTAGAGTTCTTAGGCAAAGGAAGCTAAGGTTTCTTTTTAAGGAGCAAAATGGGGCTTGTCTAGGTGATTTCTCTCTAACATTATCTTAGTTTAAGGGATGTTCTCTTCCCTCATTCTTAGTTACAACTAAAGGCATGGATTTCATACAATGTTTTCATGATTTAGATATTGTATGATTTGGTATTGTCAAATATTATTTTGGGGATATTGGCTATAAATGCATTGTTAAGGTTTTCCATTATATTAAATATGCCTTTATATGTAATAGTTGTTATTTTGGAATATTGGTTGCATGGGAATGGTTATTTGGTAATTGGCTTTAGTTTTGGAAATATTATGACTCCAACATGTTTAATAAAATTCCTATTATAATGATTTCAGTATAACATTATATTTCAATAGAACTTATTCATAGTTTAAACTTGGTAATGGAACCCTAAATAGTTTAAATAGTTAGCAATGGATATTCTTAATTAACATACTTGAGGGGTACACAGGAATCTCCCATGTTCATAGGGTAATAAATACTTGTGGGGTAAATGGGAATCCCCTATGTTAATTAGACAATATGTTCTATGGGTACATGGGAATCCTTGACCACTAAAAGGTTTTGCTTAGGACAATACTTGCAAGTTATAGTCGATATGGCAATACAACTATCTAATAGAACTGGTTAATAATTATAATAGAATAATAGTTTGGTATGAAATGGTTTTAATTAGGAAATAATGGTGGGTAGTGATAGCTAATCATGAAGGTAGGAGTCAAATGGACGAACACTGGAAACTCATGTTTTCTAATATGAGGGGGTAGGTCATCGCGACAATATATGATACTTATAAGGTACACAGAAATCCTCTAAGTACATTGTATATATGTATCATGGGGTGTGAAGGGTACATAGGAATCCTTGAATCATATGGTATCTCTAGTTCATATGATAACACACATCAGGGCCCATTTAGTGGTTACACTGGACCCATATAGCCTATGGTTTGTTTTAGGAGAGTTAAGCATTACATACCCAGGATAATGGTGTTAAATGCTTGGTGAACTCGATTACTTTCCCCAGCATGGTTTTATATATATATATATATGTAGGGGGTTATGTGCTTATGAATGGTATCACTTGATTTTCTTAAATGACATCATTCTATTCTTATCCTTAAGTCATGCTAGTATTCACCCACTAACTTGTCTGTAGGTGGTTTTATCCCTATGTAAGACAGAGTCAAGCCTTTCTACTCCTCATTTTTAGCATTCGAACATTCAAGGGTTAACTTTTGATGGAAGTGGTGAGCTTACATCTTTTTTAAAGATCCATTTCATGGATGTTTCTTTATATTTAGGCTTATTTTTGCATATTATTCTTGTGCATAGTTGGGGTATGTCCCAACCAAAATTTTGAATTCTTTTGGTTAGAGGCTTTTATGCAACTACTATGGGTTGGTATGGGTAGCGGCCTTCGCTTTGGGATTGGTATTGGTAATGGGGCTGAAATGAGATGACTGTATTTTTGGTTATTCCATTCTCTTTTATTTTTGGATTATATTTGATTATAAATGGGACTTATTGGGTTATGGTTGTATTTATGGTTTTGGTTTGGCGGTTTGTATGGGATGGTCGGACTCGGTTAGTTTGTTAGGATCGTGATCCTATCCTAGACCCTTCATATAACATGTTACTCTATCTTATTATATGTTTGAAATTCAGCTAACCCAGGGCAGAAAACTGGAGGTTGGGTTGGGTAATGTAACTCCCAAAGATCCCATCCCGAGATGTAACACGGTTCTTCTAAGCCTATCAACACTTCTATAACTCACTATGACAATAATCAAGCTTTAATATGGAAGAATAATCAAGTCATGAATATACTGGAATACAAAGAAATATTGTCCTGCACAATCAAAATACTTATGTTTTATACATACTAGTACTCTAGTCTGACAAAGCCTCTACTACATATGACTGAGGAGCCATTGGGATAGATCCCCAACTGACTCATACTAAGCTAAAAATAAATAATCATCTACTATCAAGACAAAATCACGAACATAGGTCCTCGAACCATGAGGACTCACCAACTATAAGAATATAGATGGAGGTACTAGAGGATCACTATCGCTGCTGAGACTGAGCACCTGAACCTACATCACGAGAAAATTTAGAACTTAGAAGAGTATAGGAATCAGTACCTGGGAACGTACTGAGTATGTAGGGGTGCATGCAATATTTAAATAATATCATAAATATATAAGAAAATCATGCATGCTGGTAATAATGACTCTCTTCACTTGAGTTATGTGAAACATATTTTTCATAAATCATCAATAATAACACATGCTTCATAAATCTCATAAACCATTGGACTAAACTCAAAACTCTTTGACTTAAGACATAGAGTGACTTGGTGTGTCAAGAAACTTAACTATTATGGACTTGGGAGTTTGTTATAACCGACATAAACCATGTCAGCTTACATGGATTCCAACATCTTGCCCATATTTGGGAGAGCTGTTCTATCCTTACCATCAGAGTAAAACCTTAACTTTAGTGATCACTGTCTTAGCCTTTGGCCCTTAATCTCAATCCTACGGTCGCACGTAGTTTGGGGAAGTAGGATTCATTAAATCCACACATCCTGCTCAGTGCTAAATACTACTCCTAGACTTACGCTCAGAACGCATTAGGAAATCCACCATAATCAACTCAAAGGTCTACCATAGGTACCAAATCATAAATATTTCTCATCTTTAAATCAAAACAATTGTGGATTCCTAAATCGACTCAAACTCAAACAACCTTTCTTAACATCAAGTGTACTTACTCATTAACTCATATCAAATGTCAAAACTTCAAGAAAACATCAAAGAACTCAGTCTTGAATTTCAAGTTAAATATCAATATATGTTGAATAGTCAAACTTCTCATGCAAAGGCATAAATCATGACACTTATCTAAAATCACGTAGAAATCATCATTTCATGATAACAATATACAATACATGGCATAAATTCTCAATTTAAGAAATAAAACAATGAAGTAGTTATGTATGTCAATCTTGTATAGCTCAAATCTCATAAATCCTTGATAAATTAATTTTGGTGTAAACACACTTTGCAAAAAAATCATGAAATTCAATAGAAATTAAATATTTGGGCATAAGAACAAAAGAAGTGTTCTTGTTCAAATCCCACATACCTTGGATTATTATTTTTAAGATGAACAAGTTTGATTGGAAACTCTTCTTTACACTTTTGAGTTAAGTTTCTTGATGCCTTAGACTTGGAGAACTTGATTCTTGAACAACTTGGTGAAATCTTTGAATATTCTTGAATTTCTTGGAAGAAGGTTTGATTTTTGGGCTTAGAGAAAATCCTAGCTTCTTGAATATCCATGGAATGGAATTGGAGAGAAATGAATTTCTCTCCCCTATTTTGGATATATATAGAGGTCAAAAAGGGGTGGAAAAGAAAAAAATACCCTTGAAAAAACGTCCCTTAGCTGATGGAAGAAATACCTGACGACATCCATGACAAGCTATTAAAACGGTGACAAGTCGTCATGAAATGTCATCACAAAAGTGTGAAATTTTCATTTTTATGGTTATGATTGATGACATTGGTGATAAAGCATCATGGGCGTGATGGCTTAGTAAAAAGTTTCGTCACTGGGGTTGGAAATCTACCTAGGGATGAAGACATTGGTGACAAGCCGTCACACTCGTGATAGCTTATCATGAATGTCGTCACTCAAGTTTGTAGCCTGACATACCGGAGTAAAATGGGCACAACTCTTTATTCCGATAACGGATTTTTGCAAAATTTGTATCGTTGGAAAGATAATTCAATTATCAATATTTTTGTAGGTCATGAGCTCAATATATAGTATTATAACGAGATATATGCTCATTTGAATTTGAATATGGCAAAATCCTTCCCAAGAATTCAATCGGTAATGAGTGTTTTGATTCACCCAATCATTAGAAAATTTTTAAGGCCTTAATACACATCACCCTTGTTCAGCAAACAACCCAAAACACTATAATTTATTTCTTATGAGTTTGATTCATGGTTACATTATTGGTTAAAGTCTCGGGGTATTACAATATCTCCTCATTGGAAACATTCACCCTCGAATGTTGCCAAATAGGCCAAGAATAAGAGAAAAATGAGGACATAAAGCTGGAAAGACTAACTCAAAGGGATTACTTTACTCTGAACTTTTGAGTACTTCACAGAATGCCGGAATCATAGGGAGAAAAACCATATGGGTTAATACACTGGTTTAGAAGGACACTGAATTAAGGAAGAATAGTACCTTTGGCTTGATTTGAAATCACAGAGAAGAGAAGAGGGTATCTGGCTCGTATATCTGCTTTTGCTTCCCAAGTAGAACCCTCGACAGATTGACTTCGCCATAGAACATTGACCAAGGGAACTTTCTTATTTCTTAGTCAACGAACTTGATAATCTAGGAATTTAGTCGGAACATCACCATACAAAAGGCTATCCTGAACATCAAAGATTTCTGATGGATCAACACCAACAGAGTCACCAATGTTCTTCTTAAGCGTAGAAATATGAAAAACATGATGGACAGCTGACAACTCAATAGGTAATTCAATCTAATAAGTTGCTTTCCCAACACATTACAAAACTCTATAAAGGCCGACATATCGGGGACTAAGCTTCCCTTTCTTTTCCAATATTTTCACTCCTTCATGGGTGAAATCTTAAAGTACACCAGATCATCAACCTCAAACTCAAGAGCTCTTCTTCTCACATATACATATTACTTTTGATTACTCAAGGCTGTCTTCAACCTTTCCGAAATAAGCTTAACTTTTTCCATAGCCTCAAACACAGCATCAGGGTGATTTACATTGCCTTCCATATAAAGCCTCAAATGGAGACATTCTAATGCTAGCGTGAAAACTATTTTTGTGAGCAAATTCAAGCAATGAAATATTTTCAACCCAGCTTCCTTTGAAATCAAGAACACAATCCCTTAACATATCCTCCAAGGTCTGTATGGTCCTCTCAGCATGACCATCACTCTACGGATGAAAAGCAGAGCTAAGGTGAACTTGCGTACTGAGACCTTTCTGAAAAGCCCTTCAAAAATAAAAAGTAAATTGAGTACCCCTATCAGATATAATAGACAAAGGGACTCCACTTAACCTGACCAATTTTTGAATGTACAACTTTGCATAGTCCTCAGTGGTGAAACATGCATGCACTGGCCAAGGATCCATTAGCACATACACATCAAAATGAAATACACGGAGCATACCAGTAGCAATATCTGGTGAAACCTCCTGCTCCTGGTGGGGTGGTATAGCATAAAAGAAATTCTGGCACTGATCACCGGCAGTACTAGATGAGGCACCCCAAGGAGGAGCAGGACAAACTAAAGGGGCTGGAGCATTTATTGCCTGACTCTGGGGACGAACATCACGGCTACCATATCTAGCATATGGACCACTCCTAAGTCTGTGGTCCAACCATAGCCAAAACAACCTCTCTGCTCAACCATACACTCTTTGAGATGTGTCCTACAACACTTAGCACATGGGGGATAGTTAGGCCTATTACTCACACTATCCTGAGACCTGGACATAGTAGGACTATTCCCTTAATCCTATATAACTCTAGAAATAGGAGCACTAGTTGATGATAATACTATAATAAAAGAACAGGTCTGGAACTGAGGGTGGATGCCTCTAGAAAATCTAGGCTGACTATATCAATACTGCTCTAATCTAACTCTCTTATTCCCTCTTACTTTCTCTCTCTATAACTTTGTCTGCTTTAATTTGCTGAGCATGTATCATTAATCTATAAAGATCCATATCCCTATTAAGCATAGTTGATCTACACTCTTTAATAACTTAACTTGATACGCCAGTCATAAACTAACTCATACTGGTTCTACAATCAGCCATCATACAGGGAGCATACTTAGATAACTGGTTGAATTTAAGACAATACTCATTAACTGTCATGGAGCCTTGGCTCAGGTTTATAAGTTCTTCAAATTTCACTTCCCTCAGCTCCGGGGGAAAGAATTGTACTAAGAACATATTTTGGAATAATTGCAAAGTCATAGGAGTGGCATCCGCCCCTCTAATCTTCCTTCACATCTCCACCCAATCATAAGCAACATATTTTAAGCGATAGAAAGCTAGCTCCATAATTTTTTCCTGTGTTACTTTCATAATATAGGTAATCTTTTTCACCTCATGAAGATACATCTGTGGGTCCTCACCTACCCTTGATCCATAAAATTCTGGTGGATTCATCCGCATAAAATCATTAACTCGAGCTTCCACTGAATTACTTTCTTGCGGAGGTGGGACTGTGGTCAGAACATTGGCCCGAGCATTGGAGGTAACTGCTTGGGCTAGCGCCTGAAAAGCTGCTCAGAACTCAGCATGAGTCACCATCTCATTTAAAGAATCAACGGGTTGAGGTTGTCATGCTCTCATTGGTTACAAGCCATCACTCTCGTGATAGCTTATCACGAATGTCGTCACTCAATATTGCAGCCTGACATGCCAGATTAAAATTGGCATAACTCTTTACTCCGATACAAATATTGGTGAAATTGGTATCATTGTAAATCTAATTCAATTATCTTTCTTTTGATAGGTCATAGGCTCAATAATTCATAGTATAACGAGAGATATGCTTATTTAAATTTGATTATGGAAAAATCCTTCCCAAGAATTCAATCGGTAAGAAATGTTTTGATTCACCCAATCGTTAGGACATCTTTAAGGCCACAATAATCATCATTCTTTATCAAAAAACAACCCAAAAAACTATAATTTATTTCTCATAAGCTTGATTAATGGTTGCATTATTAGTTAAAGTCTCAGGGTATTATAAGTAATAGGGTTGGTCTCAAGTCCCAGTTAGACTTAGGATGGCCATTACGATAAGAACTCAGGTAGGGTCATGTAAAGTTAATATCAAAGGTTTAGGTTCATGGTCAATTGGGAGTCCACAAAGCCGTGTCTAGTATAATTTCTCTTAGGATTGTTTAGCATGCCAAACTCATAAGAGAGAGGTTATAGGGCATTTAGGAATGTTTTACTTTCTTTGTATTATATTTTCAAGTTTGGAGTCTATGCCCTGGACTCATCGCTAATCCTTTGTTCTTAACTTTTCAAATCATGCCCCGATGATCTGGAATACAAAATTTTTTTTGTCCCATCTATGGATGATATAGATAGGGAACATCCTACACCTAGAGTTCACACTCATTCTCATGGTTGTATTCCTAATTGTTGTGGATTTGTCCCAATTTCTACTAGTTATCCTCATGATGAGGTGACTAATGCAGAATTTTGCAAATTTATTAATATTATTCTGCTAGTTAGTTGCTGCTCAGTATAAGTGGGATTAGTTTGGTGGGTTATCTTTTGAGGCCACAAGGGTTGGCCGGTTTATGATGTTGAATCCACCTAGTTTTACTATTGTGAAAAAGGAGGAGGATCCTCAATATTTCTTTGATGAAATAGATAATGTAGTTAGGGTAATGCAGGATATTAATATGGAAGGTGTAAGCTTTGCAACTTATCAGCTTAAGGATGTTGCATAGAAAAGGTACAAGAAGTGGGATAGGGATAAAGGTGATATGGATGAGTTTTCCTGAAGGGATGTTTTTTTTAATGCTTTTTTGGATAATTTCTTTCCATAAGAGCTGAGAAGACCAAAGATGGAGGAGTTTGTGAATCTCAAGCAAGGTAAAATATCTATGAAGGATTATGACTTGAAGTTTCATAAGTTATCAAGGTATGCTCCTGATTTGGTGGTTGACATGACGACTACAATGAGAAAGTTCACTTTTGGGATGTCTATAGTTTTGGTACTTGAATGCAAGACTACTTTGTTGATCAAGGATATAAATATTTTAAGGTTGGTTGTCCACATGTGGTAGGTGGAGGATGAAAAGAGAAGAGGAGTAAGTTCTCTAAGTAACAAGGTGATAAATAGTTGGACGGTTGATATGGATGTAAATGGCCAAAGAATAAGTGGGGCAGTTCTAGTTTCTTCTCTACTGCTAGTGCTCCTTACCCAAGGAAGTCAGGTGACAGACATACATAAGGTGGTGATAATTTCTAGGCATAGGGTGCACAAATTAAGGTGAGTTAGGGTCAGTAAGTTTCTTCTAGGCTATTGTGATGAATGCTGGGAGAAGTGCCTTAAATAAGGCCTGCCAGGCCATATGCTTACCAATTGACTGATTGGAAAGGGTATTTTGGGGAGTGGTCAAAGCATCAATTGCTTTATCTTCTACTGCTGCTTCTACGTCTGGTCCTACTTCTTATACCAAAATAAGTCAAAATAGGTTGTATACTCTTGCATCTCAATAGGAATCTAAGGTATCACTTGATATAATTACTGGTACATTACAACTCCTTTAATGTGACATATATTGTTTCCTTGATCTTGGGTCCACTCTTTTATATGTGACCCCATTTGTGGTTGTATGTATTTGTTTTGATCCTAAGGTTGTCTAGAATCTTTTTTCCATATATACACTGGTAGGTGACTCAGTGATTACAGAAAGGGTTTATAGGGAGTGTGTGGTATCTGTTGGTAGCAAGCAAACCTTGGTAGATCTATTTGAACTGGTTATGTAAGATTTTGATATTTTTCAAGGTATGGATTGATTACACTCTTATTATGCATCCTTAGATAATCAGGCTAATTAGGTTGTATTTAGGTTCCTTGGTGAACTGATTATAGAGCGGAAGGGTGATTTTCTAGCTCTTAAAGGGAGGTTTATTTCATATATTAAGGATCAGAGATTTATCTCCAAAGATTTTCTTTATCACTTGGTCTGGGTTAAAGATTTTAACACAAAAGGTCCTTATTTACCTTTATCTTTTGTTGTAAATGAGTTTCCTGAGGTCTTTTCGGATTATCTTCTGTATATTCTTCTAGATAGCGAAATAGATTTCGGTATTGATTTTGTTCCAGACACTCGTTCAATATCTATTCCTCCTTATAAATGGCTCCGACTGAGTTGAGGGAATTCAAGGAGCGTTTGGATATTTGGTTTATTTGTCCTAGTGTATCCCTGTAGGGTACACAAGTGTTGTTCATACAAAATAATGATGGTTCCCTTAGGATGTGCATTTACCATCAACAGTTGAATATGATGACAGTCAAGAACAAGTATCCTGTTCTAAGGATAGATGACTTGTTTTATCAGTTTTAAGGTGCCAAGTTCTTCAATAAGATAGATGTTCGGTTTGGGTATCATGAACATAATATTGGGGAGGAGTATACCCCAAAGACATATTTTTGGACTCGATATGGGCACTTTTAATTCATGGTGATGTCATTTGGTTTGACTAATGCCCTGGCACATTATGGGATTGAAGAACAAGGTTTTTAGGTATTTCTTGGATATCTTCGTCATTGTGTTTATTTATGACAGTCTGGTTTATTCCAAGAGTCAGGTGGATCAAGATAATCATATCCGTTTTGTATTGCACACCTTGATGGAACAACAATTGTATGCCAAGTTCTCCAAGTGTAAGCTTTTGTTAAACGTTGTAGCTTTTCTTGGTCATACTTTTCCTAGAAATGGGATAATTGGGGACCCTCAAAAGGGTGTGGTTGTTATAAGATGGCCAAGACCCACAACTCCAACCGACATTCGGAGCTTCTTTAATTTTCCTGGTATTATTGGCGGTTTATGGAAAATTTTACAATGATAGCTTCACCTTTGACCAAATTGATTCAAAAAAAGGTCAAGTTTTCTTTGTCGGATGCTTGTGAGGGGATTTTTTAAAAGCTTAAGGATAAGCTAACTTTGACTACAATTTTGACAATGCCTAAAGGTAATTAGGGGGTTATGGTTTATTATGATGCACCTAGGGTTGGACTTGGCTGTGTTTTGGTACAGCATGAGAAGGTGATTGATTGCCTATTATTCTAGGTAGTTATAAGTGCATGAGAGGAATTATCCTACTTATTATTTGGATCTGTTGGCGGTGGTGTTTGCTTTTAAAATCAAGTGGCATTCTCTACAAGGAGAGTACTTAGACAGATTTTCTAATCATAAGTGTCTATAGTATGTGTTCACTCGGAAGGAGCTAAATCTCAGTCAAAAAAGATAGTTGCAGCTTCTTAATAACTATGTTATGAGTCTTAACTATTACCCAGATAAAGTTAAGGAGGTTTTTGATGCTCTTAGCAAGTTGTCCGTAGGGAGTTTGGCTTATGTAGAGAAAGAAAAGCAGTAATTGATAAAGGATATTCACCGATTGGAAAATCTTGGAGTTTGTCTTTTGGACTACAAGGATGGTGGTGTAATGTTTTAGGAAGTGGTTAGGTCATCTCTTGATGCAGAGGTGAAGGAGAAACAAGTGCTAGATCCTATCTTGATGAAAAGCAAGAGTAATGTTGGTGGACAAAAGGTAATGATCTTTAAGATCTGTGGGTATGGTACTATGCGGTACCAAGGGAGGTTATGTGTTCCTGATGTCAATAAGTTGCAGAAAAGGATATTGGCTAAGGTGTAGGAATTGTGATATATTATACATCCCGACTCGATGAAGATGTATCACGATCTCAAGCAGATATATTAATGGATTGGTGTGAAAAAAGAAATGGTTGATTTCTCTACCAAGTGCATGGTATGCCAACAAGTTAAAGTTTAATACATGAGGCCTGGTGGGTTTTAACAAGAAATTTATTTTCCCAAATAGAAATGGGAGGTAATCAATATGGATTTTGCTTGTGGTCTTCCTCGGTCTTAGAACTAATTTTATTCGGTTTGGGTTATAGTGGATATGAAGATAAAGTCAGCTTAGTTCTTGATAGTGAGAGATACCTATTTTGCAGAGGATTATGCAAAGTTATATCTATAGGAAATTACAAAGCTCCATAGGGTACCTATTTTTATTATCTCTTTTCGTGGTACACAATTTTTATCTCATATCTTGCGGTCTTTTCAGAAAGGTTGGGTACCAAGGTTATTTTGAGCATTGATTTTCATTCATAGTTTGATGGGAAAGTAGAGAGGACAATTTAGATATTGGGGGATATGATTCGGGCATATGTGATTGGTTATTGTGGCAATTGTCTTGAGCATCTTCCGTTTGTTGAGTTTACTTATAACAATATCTATCATTGTAGTATTTATATGACCTCTTTTGAGGCATTTTATGTTAGGAGATGAGATCTCGATAGGTTGGTTCGAGCTTGGTAAGGCAGATATATTTCGTCCAAATTTGATCTATCAGGCTATAGAAAAAGTGAATGTGATTCGAGATAGGCTTAAAGCTACCTAAAGTTGTGAAAAGTCCTATGCAGATGTAAGGAGTAAGGACTTGGTGTTTGTGGTTGGGGATAAGGTTCTCTTAAATAAATCTCCCATGAATGGAGTAATGCGGTTAGGTAAGAAGAGGAAGATCAGTCCCCGGTTTATTGGTCCAAATTTTGTCCTGCTATGGATTGGTAGTGTGGTTATGAATTGGAGGTTCCTTCTAGTCATTTGGTATTTCATGTTTCCATGTTAATGAAGTGCATTAATGATCCTTATATGATTGCTCCTTTTTAGGGGTTGGGTATCTAAGACTCTGTCTTATGAATAGGTCCCGGTTGAGATCTTGGATAGGAAGGTTCATTGGTTCAGAACAAAGCATATGGCTTCGATTAAGGTTTTATGGCTTAACCATAAGGTTGTTGAAACTACAGGGGAAGCGGACGAGGACATGAATTCTATGTATCCGCATTTGTTTTCTTCTGCTGGGATTCGTATGGAAGGTTGTGTTCTTCAACACATCTTTATTTTCTGAGTTTTTTAAAGTAAATATTGATATCTTTTCATACTTGTTTTCAATTTTTGTTAAGGATTGGAAATATATTTGATAATGCAAATGAATAATTCTTGTGTTTACCCAACCTTATCTGTCATTCGTGGATGAATATAACTTAGGGGAAGATTGAAACACCTTGGTTTTTGGACCATAGAAAATTTACTTGATAACTTGTTTCTAGGAAAGATACGACGTAGGGAATGAGTCATACACTTGGGATGATTGGTATGGTTCAGTAGTATGCTGAGCAGTGTTGGTTGGTTGGGTGTATTTAGTTACTGGAATGGGCACGACTTGGGTGGTATAGTTATATCGGTGGATTATGTGAATGAAAACACAAACCTACGAATCTTCACCCACCACCAGACTCGTACACAACCAAGCCATACCCATTCCAAAAATATAACCTCCCAACACCACAAATACAACAAAATAGACGATTGGGTCACCAGACCCATACCCCTACCATACGACTAGTATTGTGAGTCATATGATGTCCAGAAAGCTCAAAACCTAGGAATTTTATAACGACCAAAACATAATGTGTTTCAGTACCAAACATTCCCATTCATTGAACCATATCCCACATTAAGGCAAACATTGTTAGTGTCGTCATACCAACTACACCTAGAAGGTAATAACAACATGCGAAAACAAATTCCATTATTATGCAATTATTCAAATAAATCAGACCATTTTATTTCAAATACTGCTTTGTATCATGAAATTAGTCAAGATTCAAATTCCCACATTTCTTATAATTAAAACAAATTTCACTTTCTGAGGTTGGGGTCATAATTGCTTCAAATATTACAAATTTTGCAACATCATAGTTCCCTAGTTCATTCACCGTACCCATGAAACCACACATTCAAAACCATAATTAAAGAAGTAAAATCATATATAAATAATGAAAAACATTGAACAATTCAAAAATATTCAAAAACCCCAACCCTTGTTTAAAAATCAACATCAATATCTCATGGACAATACTTTAAAATAAATTATTTTAACAAATTAACAGTTAGGGGAAAGTAACAAGCCTTAAACACAAAGAAATTTTTACAGAGATCGGCCCTTGATCCCGTTGATGACCAACTTGATGAAACGCTAGGTTGACTTACTTGAGGAAATTTATAGACCGATTTTGAGTGTTGAAGAAGTTACTTAGATTGTTTTTGAGTTCTAAAGACATCCTAAATGGGTTATAAGATATGGGTTTTAATTTGGGTAAGAGGAAAATGTCTACAATGCCTTTAACAATGGCCAATCATTGACTAATGGTGTGTAACGCCTTGGGAGTACACCCTGGAAGCCATACGTTGCTTACAAACATGAGAGACCACAACCTAACCCATGAGCTGATAACTATTGTAAGCAGTAAATAAAACTGATTACAAAAGGTGCACATATGTAAAAAAATAATAATGGCATAAGTTTAAATACTAAAAAATATTTGAAATTATAAGCTTGAAAACTATTGTCTAGAAACAACCATCTAAAAACTAATAAAAAGATAATAACGAACTTACTGACTGTCTTAAAGTATCTAAAAGCCTCAAACTGACTGAGTATTGAATTGATGGGAAAAGTCCCCAACTAACTCTGGTTGAATACTAAACTGAAGCACTAAAATAAACATAAAAAGTCCTCGTAATATGAGGACTCACCACTGCTACTGTTGCTGATGCTTTGAAAGGCCTAGTTTCGGTTGGGAACCTGAGCGTCCAAATGGATGATATGATACATCTTAGCACAAGAAAAAATTATGTTTGCTAAAATATGAGTAATTGCCCTTTTGGGGCCGTAATATCGTGTTATGGCTGAGATAAAGCAAGGTAAAAAGTCTAAAATATCCTATTAGACCTAGAATTAACTAAGTTAAATGTGCTCAGTTATGTGATATTTGAAGTATCACATCGCTCAGTCGATGAATTTGGAGATTTATCCCGTTGCACCCCACTAATGCAATAAGCATCTTGCCCCAGTCATATAGCGCTGACTCATTGTTTTGAATATTCAAACTTACCTCAAACCACATTCAAAAAATCTAACACTAACCTGAGACATGATATTAACCCCCCCAAAAATGAATCAACTTAAAAATTAATGTTTTAAAGCTGGTAAGGTTGGAATTTAAATTGTGAATGTTTAAGGGGCTTTGAAAGTGACTAAGTCTTAATACTTAGTGAAATTTTCTTAGTTTTGGACCCTTTTATAATGAATGAATAAGATGAAAAGAATTAGGATCTTATGGGGTCTTACAATATCTCGCCCTTTGGAACATTCATCCTCAAATGAGGCTGGTTAAGATGAGCAATACTTTGGTACAGAGATTATATGTTGAATAAGCACAACCAAAACATCATTTCATGACTCAGGTTGAACCTTATGACTAACTGAACTGGTTTATGAATGCATGCAATGACATGAAGATGGCTACATGGCTGGAACTAAAAATGGAAAAGAGATAATTTAAGGAAAAACTCTTTCCTTAAACTAAATCTGAGATTTTAGAGAAAAGGTGAGGGTTCTTGGTTCGCATATCTACATCTTCTTACAAAGTATCTCCCTCGAAAGACTAATTCTTCCATAAAACTTTGACCAAGGGAACTTCTTTCTTCCTTAGTCTCGAAATCTAATGATCTAGGATCTCAACTTAGATCTCTTCGTAAGAATGGCTATCCTAAATATCTGAACTTTCTATGAGAACAACTCTAGATGATCACCAATACACTTCTTTAATAGAGAGACATGGAATATTGGGTGAACGGATGTAAAATATGTAGGCAACTTAAGCTCGCAAACAACTTTTCAAAAGTGGCTCAATATCCTGTTAGGGAAAACATATCGGGGAATAAGCTTCCCCTTCTTGCAAAACCTCTCCTCTCCCTTCATGGGAGATATTTTCAATTAAGTTGAGTCTCTAACTATGAACTCAAAATCCCTCTTATGCACATCCGCATATGATTTATGATGGCTTTATTCTGTCTTAATCCTTTTGTTTTATTTTGCTGAAGTTTCTCCAATGCATCAAATACGAAATATGTCCATATCAATGCAGTATTACCTACCTTAAACTAGCCAATAGGAGATCTATATCTCCTCTCATAAAGAGCCTCAAATCGATCTATCTGAATACTGGAATGATAGTTATTGTTGTAAGGAAACTCAATCAATGGTAAGTGATCATCCCAACTACCCTTAAAGTCGATAAAACAAGCTCTCACCATGTCCTCTAAGATATGAATGGTCCTCTCTATTTGACCATCTATCTTATGGTGAAAGGCTCTACTGAGATGAACTTGTTTACCCAGACCCTTCTGAAAAGCTTTCTAAATGTGAGAGGTAAACTGAGTACTTCTATCTTAAATAATTGAAAATAGGAATCCATAAAAACTAACTCTCTAATATAGAGATTGACATAATCTTCGGCTGAATAAGAAGCATATACTGGCAAGAAATGGGTTGATTTTGTCATTCTATCAAAAATGACCCTAATTGAATCATGCGGACAACATGAATAAGCAAACCTTATTATAAAGTCCATGCTCACCTCCTCCCACTTCTAATTGGGGATGCTAAAATCCTACATAGTTACCCTAGGTCTTTGGTGCTCAACCTTAACCGGCTGACAATCAGCACAGTTTGCTACAAACTCTGCAATATCCCTTTTAATATCGATCCACTAATAGATTTCCCAAAAATCATGGTATATCTTAGTAGCTCCTTGGTGAATAGACTTACGCACACCTTTCACTGCTATAATAATTTGCTATCTCAAACCATCTACACCCGACAAACATAGTTTACCCTGGCAGTGCAACACACCATCTCCTCTCAGAAGAAAAGCTTTACTTTTTTGATCTATGACTGACTCATTCAACCTAACTATACTGGGATACCTATCTTTTTTTTCTTTCACTTCAGCAACTAAAGAATATTTAAACTATTCAGTACCTATACATGACCCTTTGCTGAGTTAACCAAATGAACACCTAGTCTAGTCAACTGATGAACCCCCTTAACCAAATTCTTCTTATCATTCTTAACATAAGTAAAACTGCCCATAGACAATCTACTAAGGACATATATCACTATATTGGCCTTTCTCGGATGATATAAAACACCCATATCATAATATTTCAACAATTCAAACCACGTTCTCTGACGAAGATTTAACTTCCTCTCAAAAAACACACTATAAAGTCTTTTGATTTGAGAACACATCAATATGCACCTATATATATAATGCCTCCATATTTTCAAGGAAAATATAACCACTACTAATTCAAGATCATGGATGGCATAATTCCCCTCATGGGGTTTAAACTATCTAGAGGCATAGGCTATGACCTTACCTATCTACATCTGAACACACCCCAAACAAATTATGGAAGAATCACAGTAAACAACAAACCCATCTGAACAATATGACAAGGTCAAAACTTGGTTTGAGGTGAGTCGGATCTTCAACTCCTGAAAACTCTTCTCACAAGAATCTGACCATTAAAACTCGACTATCTTCTGAATCAATTTTGACATGGGGATGAAATAAATGAAAACCCATCAACAAACCATCTATAATGGAAAGCCAAAACTAAGAAATGCCTAATATCTAACAGATAAATGGGTCTAGGCTAGTTTCTTACTATTTTTGTCTTTTGAGGTTCAACTCTAATGCTATCACCAAAAATAAAATGGCCAAGAAAAGCAATTGATCTTAATAAAAATTTATAGTTATTGAATTTGGCGAACATATGATGGGCTTTAACAGTCTACAGTACTATTCTGAGGTGGTCTGCATGATCATTTTCATTATGCAACTAAAAGGGATATAATTTATGAAGACTATGATGAACATATCCAAATAATATTTTAACACTAGGTTCATCAAGTCTATGAAAGTTGATGGGGCACTAAAACTTCATAGTGACCATACCGAGTTCTGAAAGCTATATTTGGAATATCACATACTCTTACTCCAAGCTAATTATAGTGGTATAGTCCCTTCCAATGTGGACTACAAATTGGAACCCAACTTAGTTATCTTATTATATTTGGGGCATGTCAGTTAGATGATTACTTTCTATAGTTTCAGTTTCAGTCTTTAGCTTAGAATTCAGTTTAGTTTCACAGAATTAAGGCTGTTAGAAATAGTCAATCGGTTTTGGTTATAAGAAATCAGTACTTAGCTTCAAAAAATAATAGATACAATATATATTTATATATGTCCTCGGTATTGCATACTCAGTGATTTCAGTAGTATCAGTTACTCACATACTCTTACATTTAGTTACTCTATATCATTTAGTCAGTTACTGTTCATACATATGAACCCTTTTATTTAGCCTTACCTCATCTAGCATACCAGTATATTCCATGTACTGACCACATATACTTTTTTTATGCTATGATGTCTTATATCATAGGTTCAGACGATAAGGTTCCTAACCGTACTTAGATAGATCTAATCAAGAGTTGCAAATTTAGTAGTGAGTCCTCATCTATTGGGGGAATACTTTATTGCACTATTTCAATTTATCAGTAGATCAATATTTAGTGTTAGTTGGAGGTTTGTCTCATCAACTCCATATTCAGATAGCTTAGTTAGAGGCTTTTAAACTAGACTAGTTTAGATACAATCTTAATTTTCACATATTTTTGACAGATTTTACATTTATCAGTATTTCAGATTTGGAACCTTTTGGAATTTCATCCTATTTCTGCCTTTATTTTAGTATTACTTTTAGTGCTTACAGCAGGTATCAGTCATGGGTTAGCTTGTGGTCCTTTAGGGTCATAAGCACTCTGTGTCATCGAGGGTGTACTATTAGGGCATTACAAACTTGGTAGCAGAGACTAACATTTAGCAGAGTCTTAGGGATTCTGATAGTCGAATCTAATAGAGTCTTGTGCATAGGTTTATAGCGCACCATATTTAAGGACTGGAGGCTATGAGATATTTTTAGAAAAGTTTCCCTTCTTTCAGTATTCATGTTGTGTGAGTGGGCATGAGCTAAAGTTAAACTCTAAGTATAATCAATTTCTTTCATTTGTTTATAACAACTTAAAATGAATAGCGAGCTACTGGTTAGGCCAACCTATTGGCAAGTAGTACTGCAGCCATGATTTAGGAATTTACTTGAATGAATCCTCCCCTATTCTTAGGATAGAAGTTAAAAGAGGATCCACAAAAGTTTCTCAACCTCGTTCAGAAAGTCATATACATTATGGGAGTGACTTTGAGTGAGAGTGCTAGGTTAGCTTCCTATCAGCTACAAGATGTAGCTCATATATAGTTTAAGTAGTGGAAGGTAGATCGGGGAAAAAATTTACGGCACATAGAGTAGGAAGAGTTTACTACTACTTTTCTAGATAGATTCTTTCCCTTAGAGATGTGAGAAGAAAAGGTATTAGAGTTCATCAATCTCTGGAAAAGCAGTATAAGTATTAAAGAGTATTCTTTTAAGTTTACTAAGTTAGCCAGGTATGCTCCCTATGTTGATAGGTCCAGAATAAGCAAGTTTATGTCTGGGGTGTCAGGTAGTATTGTTAAAGAGTGCATAACTGCAATATTGATTAAGGAGATAGACATCTGTAGGCTTATGCTCCATCCTCAATAGATTGAGAAGAGAAATCCTAAAAATAAGGAGAGAGAGCACAAGAGAGCTAGAATAGGTAGTTTCAATTTCAATTACTCTAAGTTAGAAAGAGCTAACCATTCTGAGTTTTAACAAAAATTTGTAGTTCCAGCTTTATCCTCAGCTAGTGTGCTAGTACCAAAGTTTAGGAATGGCAGTCATGATGGGGTGCCAGGCTCCAAAACCCAGGGTAGTGTGAGTAGTGGGTGTAGCCATCCAATTTGTAAAGAATGTGGAAGAAATCACCTTAGTGCATGTAGAGCTGGCAGTTATGTATATTTTGGATGTGGTAAACTAGGCAATAGGATGCAGGAGTGTACAATTATGGCTTAGAGGGGAAAATATTTGCGCCAACTTGGTTAGTACAACCTTTCTTCAGCTCAGTATGATCGCCCCAATCCGCAGGGTCCTAATTTCAATTTCGTTTGTAGGAAACGCCCACACAAGTTTTATGTACTTCAGTAGAGACAAGATCAGGAAAGTTCTTCTGACATGGTTACTAGTACGTTACCGATCTTCTATTTACATATTTTATCTTATTAGATCGAGGATCTTCTCTATATTTTGCAATTACTTACATAGCAGTCTATTTCAATGTCAGAAAGGAAACCTTAACAAGACCTTTATCAGTTTTTACCCTAATGGGTCTGTCTAGCATAGCCCAGTAGGTATATAGAAACTGTACAGTTATGATATCTCAGAAATTTAGGCCTTTATATTTTAGTCGTAATGTCAATATGTGTAGAAAAGTTGTGATAGAGGTTGATGCACAATTCGTTCTTACCTTAGTGAAAAGTTTTACATTTCACCTATCACAATATCTACTCATGTAGTACATTTTAGTTATATGATCATAACTCCTATTCGTGTATATTATCAAAAATTACGTATGCTTACATTTCTTAGTATGAGCGGTTTCAGTTCACTCAGGGTTATGAATCACATTTCTTGAACACATAAACTCCAAACTCAGGTTATACAAATTTGACACATGCACTCATGCCTTATAGTGTTCCCAATTTCCATGATTTATTCTATACTCCTAATGATCAACTAAATTCAGATTTCGTCATGTATATCCTGAGTTTAGATCTCTTGATAAAATCCAGGATGTTGATTTTGTATTCATCATGCCTCTGTTAAGTGTCAAGTTTAGAATAGTGTCTATTTATGCTTCAGGTCCCCATGTTTTAACCTTCAGTGAACTCTTCATATGGAATGATTTAGTGATGAGCAGTTTCTTAGAAGGGAGAGAGTAAACATTTCATGTGAATAAAAGATTGTGCATACTTGTTTTGCATGAGGCTGTAGGTATAAAGATAGGCTTGAATGTCATGATGATATATAAGGGGATAAATGCATTTCGGTGATTTAAGTAAGCTTGAACATAGTGGAAGAATTCAGTCCAAATCAGACTTCAGTAGGTAGAATTAATAGTGCCCATATTATAGAATTTTAGACATGTTGTGATTTCTTATTCAGATGTCCCATTTAGACCATGCCAAGATTTCCTTGCTCCCAAAAGCCAGTAGAACTTTATAGAAAGAGTGTTAAGACTAGTCTAGTTGAGTATAAGTTTCTATAGGAGTTAGTCCGTAAAGCCAGGAATTCAGTTTAGCATCAAGGTAGATAAGTTCGTATCGTTTCCCATCATTCCACCCAGTGGTCCTATTAGAAGTCTCTCGAATATGCCAATTACAATATGGATCATCCTAGTAGTTATGTGTTTAGCCCAGTTCATGTGTCTTGCCTTAGTTCCAGACGCCAAATACTCAGTCATGATTTAGTTCGTAGGAGCCCCGTGTATTGTCTCATTTTTTCATTAGTATATCATCCAAGTCAACATTTTTCGAGGGACATCATGTCCCAAGGGGGAGATGATCTATCACACCCGAGCTTTCATGTCATAAACCTTTCAGTTTCTATTCATGTAACAAATACAGTTTAGAGTAATGGGTACTCATAAGTTGACCCTCTCATTCCAAATCTCAGCCATATGACATATATTCAATAAATTAGTCTAGTTAATGATATTTATTCATATATAGTGTTTCAAACTCAATCATGATATCATGTTCCTGTTTATATATGTTCAGTAAGTGATCTCAGGTTAATTAGTACTTTCAGCTCAAGGTGATAGTCTTCATTAGATTTACTCAGTTCCATGATCCAGTTATAGTTATAAACTTAGTATCAATTATCGTTGCATACTAAGTTATACATTGATGAATCAGTTTATCCATGAACTTATGTATCAGATATGTATCTTCAGTATGAAACTCAACTTCTCAGTAGCTTCAATCAGGCATTCCATGCATCAGATATGCATATAAAGTATAAGAACTCAGCTTGTCAAAAGTTCAGTCATGTAGTCATGTTTCAACATGCATGTTTAGTGTTTAAACTTATTCTACCAGTTTTCCTCAGCTTAATCATTCTCATTCAAGGATGACTGTTCCCACGGGGATGATAATGTAATACCCCACATTTTCCTAGCATAAATTAACTCTTAGTTCATGAGTTATCTAATATAAAAAATTTGAAATTGTCATTATTTTTTAGTTTAGAGCCTACCATTTTGTAGGAAATTGAATCAGCTTTCCAATAATCTAAAATTTTCATAAATCAGATAATGGAGTAAGAATTTATGACTATTTTAAGTTTCAATAGTTAAACACCATAAGTCAGTCCATTAGCGCATCACGGAGTAAGACAAAGTGGCAATTGTTAGTTTCTAGTAAGGTACCACAATACCGGTGTATCAGGCCAAAGCTGATTTTCACATTTGTCAATTTCTAGTAATCCAACAAGATTGTAGCACATTACACCACCAGCTAAATTCTCAATTGTCATTTTCCAGTGGCTTGACGTGATAGCAGCGTGTCGTGCCAGGGCCTAATATTGGATTTTTGGTTACTAAAATTAAATATGTTCCAGGATTAATAGTGTCTTTTTCATGACCCAGATCAGCCTTAAACACAAAATTATGCCCTAAATACCCTATTCTATCATTATTCACTCATTTTTCTCAAGATTTAAAACTCTCTCTCAAAAAGGCAAAAACCCTAGTTCAAGAAATCAAGTTTACAAGAAAACCTCAAAGAAACTTCAAGAAAGAATCTTCTAAGGTATGTGAGGTGTTTATCTATTGGTTCCGTTCACCCATAGATTCCACGAATCCATTTTTCTAAAACTACAATATTGTTAAATTATGAACTTTCATATTTGAATTAAATTCATGTTCTTGATATTAGTGGCGTTTTAAATCCATGATTGAAGTGCAAGTTCATGAAATTGAATATCATATGTCATGAATATGTGATTATCTTGATAAACCTTTGAATTTACAAAGTGATTAATGTATCTATGATGTTAATTGGGTTCAATCCTTGATTATTTTAACATTCATGATATTAGAGCAATATTTTGTGGGGAATTATATGAATTGCATGCTAAACCCATGAAATTGTATGTTTGGGCATTGTTGTTGCCATGTTTACATTTTATACATGATTATGTGCATGAAGTGGTGCTCCCCAAGTGGTTGATAGAATGTCCATGTGAATAAAGTGATGAAATCATGACATCTTACTATCTGTAAAATTTTATGCCCTATGAGTGTTTAATAAAAATGTCTCTATAGATGAAATATGAACATGTGTACATTGTTATGCTTTCCAAGATCATGTGATTCTTTACTTTTCATGTTGCTGAGTCCTAGGGGTATTCAATACTCGACAATCTAGCAGTTTACCTAGAGCTAGTGTCAGTTACATACTAGATCAATCATGTCACAACCAGTAGTACTCTTAGTCGGTTACAAAACTTAGTCTATTATAGAACTCAATAGACTCAGTATTAGTCCAATCCAGTTCTGTATAATCAAGAGTACGATTCAGTAACGAGCGAGCCTAGGTATTGGGGCTCACCTGTTAGTTTTGACTAACATACTCATGGGTCACCGCTAGTTTACGACTGGTCTCATGGGTCACCCGTTAGACAGGACTGACTCCACAGCAGATATTTGTGCCCATGTCATGACATTAGCACCCATCTAATTGGGGTTAAAGATTGGATCCCAACTCAGTTATCTTATCTTATTTATGGCATATCGGTTAGACAATTACCTCTCACAGTTTCAGTTTCAATCCCCAGTTTAGAATTCAGTTCAGTATCACAGAATCAGGACTATTAGACATAGCCAATTAATATCGGTAAACTATTTATCAGTATCTTTAGGTATCATTTACTTAGTTACCAGAACTCTGCACTTAGCTTTAGAAAAGCTTAGATACAGTGAGTGCATATTTATTTAGGTCCACAATATTGCATACTAAGTGATTTTAGTAGTATTAGTTACTCACATACTCTTACATTCAGTTACTCTATATCATTCAGTAAGTTGTTGTTCATGCATATGAACCCTTGCATTCAGCCTTACCTTATCTAGCGTACCAGTACATTCAATTTTTTGACCACATACTTTTTTTTGTGTTATGATGTCTCATATCATATGTTCAGATGCTCAGGTTCCTATCCGCACTTAGATAGATCCAGTCAACAGTCGTAGATTTAGTAGTGAGTCCTCATATATCAAGGGGATACTTTATGTCTGTATTTTAGTTAATTAGTAGATAGTCGGAGTTAGTTGAGGGTTTGTCTCATCAACTTCATATCAGATAGTTCAGTTAGTGGCATTCAGACTAGACTAGTTCAGACAATATCTCAGTTTTTAGATGTTTTTAACCGATATTACATTTATTAGTAGCTTAGATTTTGAACCTTATGGTATTTTATCCTATTTTCCATAATTACTTCAGTATTACTATTTTGTGGTTACAGCAGATATCAGTCATACGTTAGCTTATGGTCCTTCGGGGTTGTAAGAACTGCATTGCAACAAGGGTGTACTCCCAGGCCGTTAAAAACTGATAATACTCTAGTATATCCAAAACCATTTTGAAAATAA
Source organism: Capsicum annuum (assembly GCF_002878395.1). Classification (NCBI taxonomy): domain Eukaryota; kingdom Viridiplantae; phylum Streptophyta; class Magnoliopsida; order Solanales; family Solanaceae; genus Capsicum; species Capsicum annuum. The sequence continues at coordinate 112,143,389 of NC_061122.1, read as the reverse complement.
TGAAACTAAGTAAACAACTATGTTTTCGGGTATTCATAGCCCTAGGAATTGATAGCAATATCAATAAGAATGTATGAGAGCATTTGAAACTAGGATTAGTAATCATTACCCCAAAATATTACTTAGGAATTTCACCAAAGACTTGGGGCGTCATGAGTGAAAACATGGAGATGGTTTAAAACATGTGATAGTAATATAATTTTAATACTAAAATCATGGGTTATGGATTTAACATGCAATTTTCATCCTTCAAACATGTCAAAATCTAATTCAAATGAAAACATATGTAAACATGGTATAAAAATCAAAATTCATGGAAATTGAATTCATATTAATATGTAAAGATTATGATTTTATGCTTTAAAGTGGATTCTTTGATTCCATGGATGAAAAGGGCCCATGGATGAACATCTGACATGCCTTAGTTGAAGAATTTTTGAGTCTTGGTGAATTTCTTTAAGATTGATATTGGATGTTGAATGAGCTAGGGTTTTGTTCTTAAGAGAATTTGTAAAAATATGAGTGATTTTGCCCTTTTAGGGCCTTAATTTCATGTTATGGCTGAGATAAAATAAGGAAAAGAAAACAAAAATACCCTTTTGGACTCAGAATTAATCAAATAGAATATGGCTAGTGATGCAATAAGCAACTCATCATGTCGCACAGTTAATGCGTTAGGCGATGCATTCCGTTATACCCCACCAACGCAATAAGGGCACGCTGCAGCCATATCATGCCGACTCACATGTTTAAACATCCAAACAAGCCTCAAACCTCATCCAAAAAATATAAAACTTACCCAAGATTTGCTAGTGACCACCCTAATCATAAATTAGCTTATAAATCAATATTCTAAGGCATGGAAGGTATGAATTAAAATCTTTAATGTTTAAGGGGCTTCAGAAATTACTATGTTTTAACATTTAGTGAATGTCCTAAGTATTAGACCCCTTTAGGATTCAAGAATCAACTGGAAAGAGTTAGAATCTTGTGGGATCTAACATAGTCTTTCCTTATGACTTATCTCCACGAGTCATAACTAAAATAGTCTCTAGGATCCAAAAACCCAGTTGACCCTATGAATGATTGGTACCACTTGTAATGGGACCCAATTACTTGTATTGTCAAATCATAGTCAACATAAAACCCAATTGGTTAAACGTTGGACATAGACGATTTTCACCAAATGACTTATAACAAGTCCCCACAAAATTTAGATATCAGAAGACATGCTTATGGCGTGTGTTTTTGACATTAAAGAAAGTTGGGATTACCATCTACCTAGGATGGATTTCACTTATAATAATAGTTATCATGCTAGTATTCAGATGGTTCAATTTAAAGGTTTATTTGGGTGTTGGTGTAGATCACCGATAGGTTAGTTTGAGGTTGGTGATGTGATATTGATTGAGATTTTTTTTGTAGGTATGGCAAAGGTTTGGCTTATTCGTGAAAGAGTAAAGACTACTTAGAGTCGTTAGAAGTCATATATAGATATAAGGAGGAGAGAGATAATGTTTGAAGTCAGGGATTGGGTATGTTTAAAGTGTCATCCATAAAAGGTATAACGAGTTATGGAAAGAAAGGGATGTTGATCCCTTTTGTTGGTCCTTATGATATAGTAATATATATATTAGTGGTAGCATAGGAACTGGATTTTTGATCAAAATTAGCTACAGTTTATCAAGTCTTCCATATTTTGATGCTTAAGAAGTTCTTTGGACATCCATCCTTAGTAGTTCCCCAAGAGATTCTTTGGGTGGAATATAACTTGTCATATGAGGAAGTTTCTTTTGATATACTTGATAGGCAGGTCCAAAATCTAAATATAGAAGTAGCATTAGTAAACACTCTCACCTAGTTATTGTCAAAGCATGGTATGAGTCATATGAAGTGAGGTCATGAGTTCATCAACATTATATAATACCCTATATTTCCCTAGATTAACTCAACTCTTATTACATGAGTAATCCTATATAAATTCAAAGATTATCATTGCGTAGGAAATTCAGTCAGCTTTCCAACGATATAATATTCACTCAAATCCAATACCCGGGTGAAGAGTTATACCATATTTTATAAAATAGTATGCCACCTAGCACATCACTGCATTGCTTTGAGGGTCCGAATGGCAATTGTCAAAATCCAGTGAGCCATCGTGATCCCACTGCATCACTCTACCAGTTATTTTCCTAATTCTTACTTTCTAGTGTGACTCCATGATCATGCTGCATTGCTCCAAGGGGTAAACTCACATACAGTGAAGCTCCACAATTACACAACGTCATGACAAGCTCCCACTTTCCAATTTGTCAATTTCCAGTGACACGACGTGGTAGCACCACATCGCGCCAGAGCCCAAAATTGGGTTTTTCGGTGAAAATTTATTAAATATTCCCAGGGGAAATTGGGTTTTTTTTGCAGCCCTAATAAGCATAAACACAAAATTCAACCGCTAAATAACCTATTGTCTAATTATTTACTCAATTTTCTCATGATTAAGAACATTCTCTCTCAAATGGGCAAAACTCTAGCTTCAAGAAATCAAGAACAAACTCAAGAATTCCTCCAAGGACCTTCAAGAATTAATATACCCAGGTATGTTAGGTTTTCATTCATGGGTTCCTTTCACCCATAAATTCCAAGAACCCTTTTTAAACTTACAAGATCTCAGATTTATGAGCTTCATGCTTGGAATTAATTATGTTCATTTCCATGATAGTTGTTGGGTTTTAATTCTTGATTAATTATAAGTTTCCATGAAATTAAAATAGTTATGTGATGGATTATATGAATAGCCTTCTAAACCCTTGAATTCGGAATTGAGTATTGTATTCATGATGTTTATGTGTTGGCCACTACCATGTGAAATAATAAATGTTCCCTAAATATTTGCTAAAATGCCTATGTAAAGTACATAGTGGAATCATGAAATGTCATTGTGTGGTCCCAATCATGTATAAGCTTATGCCCTACAAGTGTTTGAGAAAATATCTCTATGAATGAATTATGAACAAGTGACCATTTTTATGCTTTTCAAGATTATGCCATGCATTACTTTCATGCTATCGAGTCGTGGGGCTATTCAACACCTGAAAATCTATTTATTTACTTAGAGCTACAGTAGTTCTAGAATAGTCTCAGTTATGACACGAAATAGTAGTACTCATCAGTGAATTTTGTTAGTTACAGAACTCAGTATCAGTCTATCTTAGCTCAGTAAAATAATTTTATTTTCTATTCAGTTAGGAGTAGGATTCAACACTTATACACCAAAATTACACATCTCTTACGAGAGAGTAAGCAATCGCTGTCAATTATAAAATCCAACTTAAATGGCTATCAAATTACACAGGGAATACTCTGTTCACTAAGAATTGTCACTATTATTAGACAATTGATTATGGTTCTTGAGTAAAAGGGGGTTTGGATGTGTTAATAATGCTTTTTCGTTCTTGTATCACACAGCGGTTCAGCTAGTGAGAGTTAATGTAAGTGTAATTTAAATGAAAATAAGTTAACTAGAGTTATGCTTACCAAGATGTTCAAATAATTAGAGTTGTGAACTTGTGCATGGATTCTAACTTATACTTTCAATTGCAAGAACTATTGAATTCTAAGAATTACCCACTTGTTTCTCAACCTAATGGGTGTTTTACCCTTTTGTTATTGTGATCTTAAAAGATCCGTGTATCACTCAGTAGAACTCTCATGAGGGTTGATCCCACTAGGGCATCGACCCGTGACCCAAAGAGTAAACCTATAAATTTTATATGAATCACCACTTTTCCAAACATCCACTTTCTTGTCAGACAAGTAGGGTTCATAGGCTCACTTCTCAAGTTTGAAATCAGGAGATGTCATTAAAATTGAACAGAGATTCATGAAATTTAGATAGATAATAGAAATCAAATAGATTCACAACCCTTGAAATAATTCACTACATCAAGTCTCCCATAACACTCGTTATGGGAGTTTAGCTAGTCATCTCCATATAAGATATCAAAGATATATTGATGTGCATAAATAACTTCATGAAAGTACGTACAAAAGTTACAATATTGTTCTTGTCAATCTTCAATGAAAACAAATAGTGAATAACAATTAGATCTTAATTTCTGGCTTCCGATCTCAAGTAAAAGAGTTACACAACTCTCAAATGAGAAGAAAGTATGAAACTACAGTCAAAAGATGCAGAATAAAACCTAATACTTTGTAGTTAAATGATTCCAGAACTGGGATTTAAAATTTGAACTCAGAATTATCGCTATATGCCCAAAGTTTCAGGCGAAAGTCCATCGCCTCGGCTGCCACTAGGGCTCTAGTAAGGCCATGTTCTTCTTCTAGGTGACGAGTAGGATGATGGTTCATCACAGTAGCGAAGGTTTATCTTATGGTTCATCGCATGACATCTAGTGGTTCTGTATTCTTTTTACTAGTAACGGTTTAGGCCGATGGTTCATCGCAGAGCCGGCGGCCCATTGCCTGGACCGTTGCAAGATGTCCAGTGTATCTATCATCTATTGTTGGGCAATAATTCCAGCTGGCGATTCATTGCAAGGCCAACTGCACATCGCTTAAGCCATCACTGATCATTTTTTCTTTGTTTTGCCAGTTTATCCAAGTTATTCCTCATACTCAGTTTTTATCTTGAAAACACTAAAACACCATGTTAAACACAACAGTAGTTGTTTGAAAACACACAATTATCCTAAGAAAAAAGTAAAAAATGTTACGTCAAAAGACATAACATCAACACCCTCAACTTAAGGAAATTGTTTTTCCTCAAGTAACTCAGCACCATATCATAAATATGAACAACATAATGATAGGCATTTTCTACTAAATGAGTTTTCACACAACCATTCACTTGTCATCCAAATCTTATGGTTTAACATGTTAGATTCCATATTCGACATTGTTTCGAAATAAATTCATCTGCACAAATATGGATACAAGTATCTACAGAATCAGCCAAATTAAGCGTAACTCATGTTGCCCTCACAGTCAAGGAGATCCACCACTCAAAATATTTTGTGGATAGAAATCAAAACACTCTCACTGATTAAAGAAGTTACTAACATAGAATATCTACCCATAGGCTTGCCTTTATCATCCAAAACCCCCCTTATGTCTATGTTCCAAGATCAAACAGGTCTTTTGTAGGCTAGTAATGAGGTATCTGACTAGCTTAAAAGGAAATTTTGGGAAAAAGTGACAAAGAACTAAACTTTAACTCTCTTTTCGTTCGAATTTTTCTCATCAAGGCCATTAGTTTTCTTGCTTACTTTCCCTTTTCTCATTCATTTATGCTTTTCCATAGTAAACACCCAATATATATATATATATATACACACAAATAGGCATCAACCACCCTTAACTTAGGTTGATGCCATACGTCATGGTGCACATTGTCTAAACTAGACCATGGTGAAATGCTCTAATTCAAATTCTATACCAACCTTCCATTTTGCAGTTAACAACCCTACAATAGCCACCATCAACTTGGGTATTTTGCCTAAATTTCAATACACATTGTCTATTTCTTTTCCAGGGCCAGAGCTAGGAGTCAACAACTTAAAGAGAGTTAACTAGGATACTAGGTGATGAACAAAAATCTACAAAGGCTCAAAGAAGAGTTCAAACATCGAAAATTATTTTAGGTGGGGATAAGTTTTGACTAAGTGGACTAACAACACAAGGTGGCCTACTATCACTTTTCTTCCCATCAACTACAAAATAACATCAAATAAACCCGACAAGGTTTAGGTACTATACTACTTCAGAACTAATACATAGTACTCGTACGTATAGTGGAATTGAGTCAAAATCATTATACTATTCCTATGTTGTGCATCACATGTCATGTGAATTTAAAGATTAATGCGAACTACAAACCCACTGACAGTTAATCACATATCTCAAGAGACAAAAGTAAACAATCAAATGAAAATAGTGATAGCGTGATGCCAAAATCATTCATTATTCATATTTACAATATGGTACTACAACAAAAAACAGTTTTATTTCATGGACCAACATCAGGGTGATAAAAAGACTTGAAAATAATAAATATGTAAATTAAACCTAGACATGTTGATTTTCCTAGATAGCACATGGTAGGGTTAATAATATTGTCAACACAATCCCTAAGGTACAAGAATATCCCAACCCCAAAAAGAAATTATGCTTTGTCCTCAATGCATATAATTTAAGTACATAGGAGGGGATATACTTGTGGTTCCTATTATTCATCTGAGACATCTGTGAAGTGAGGTGAGGATACTTTATCCTCATCCGATGCAATGTTAACCCCTATGATTATGGGGGCGCTCACAATCTCTTCCATTAGAATTGGAGGTACAACATATCTAGCCGGATCTACAGTTTGCCTCCTAGCTGGGGCAAAACTAGTAGACACTCCAGATACTTTATCCTATGCTCTCTTCCTTATTCTCTCTTTATCTTTCCTTGATTTTCTTCTTGCTTTATTCTTCTCATATTGATCTCGCTCCTATGGTGACATGGCTTCAAGTCTCTTTCTTTTAGCAGCTTTCTGTGTAGCTTTTTCATCACTCTTTGCTAGTTTCTTATCCTTATCTTTGATCGGTCCACCCATTAATTCAATAAGACCTTTGTGTTCATCACTTGCAACCTAGACTAGATTAAATATGGTATGGTGTGGCTCCTGATTCATTCTGTCTACATCTTCCTGGAGTTGTCAAACCTAATTTTGTAAAATCCAAAATAGACATGGCATCTATCTTCTTGTTGATTCGCTCCTCCATGTTGTCCATTTTTATTTGTATGTTCTTGTACCACTTCCTAAATAACTATTTCAATGAAGGGCTTAAAATACGTCCCCCATATGGCCAACTATTTTCCAAAGAATTTCTATTCCCAGACCACCTTTGTAAAGTTCTCCCGATTCAGCCTGTATTGTGAATATAGGGGCGGGACTGATGTAGAATCTGTTGTCCCACCAATGGGCATCGAACCCGAAACTGTAGATATAGTAACTGGAATGTATATAGCAAGAGGCAATGGCATACCAGCAAGAACCTCAGATGATTAAGGAATTAGTGCTGACTGAGTTTGTTAAGTTGGAGGCCTATTTACTCGCTTGTCAAACTTGGAGTCATCCCTTGTCTTTTTAATATCTTGACTATGCCTTTCTCAAACGTCATTATCATGTCTGCTAATCAAAGGAATATTTGCTTGCTTGCATAATTCAGTAATAAGATAAGGAAATGAAAGTGTGGTCGTGCTTTTATGAGCTTAGAAGAACAACTTATCAGCAATAAGGTGGCCAAAATCAATTGTCAACACCTCGATCAATGTAGCAATGATGAAAACTCCAGTGATCTCTAAGCGTTCATCATCTCCCATTGGCATCAACCTCAATCTCACAATTGCCCACCAAAACTTAGCCCTAAAGCTCAAGGACGACATAGATATCCATTTGTGTGGGTTGTGTAGCCATGAAAGCTCTCCTTCGTCTATTATTACTCTGTCAAACCATAACCTTTATGTCTTTTTTGTGAACAATGGATTCTCCAATTCTAGGATTGCTCTCAGTATCTAGTATTCAGGCCCAAAAAAGAATCATTGAATATGCGCTCTAAGATATCTATATCAACTTAACAAATCGAAACTATATCTAGCTTGTTCATGTCAGCTACTAATACGCCTAAATTAAACCCAAATTTGCAATGGCGCCAACATTTGTTGCCCCTACAAAACATCTCTCTTACCAAAGAGTAAACAATTTCTATCAAATAAAGAATCCAAATAGGTTGGGTGTTGAATCCCACAGGGTATACTATGTTCACTAAGTATTGTGACTATTAATAGACTTTTGATCCAAGGTTCTTGAGTAAAAGGGGGTTTGGATATGTCAATAATGCTCTTTCTTCTTGTACACAGAATGGTTCCGCTAATGACAGTTAATGTAGGTGTAACTTCAATGAAAATAAGTTAACTAAAGTTATGCCCACCAATATGTTCAAATAGTTAGGGTTGTGAACTTGTGCATGAATTCTAACTTATACTTTCAATTACAAAAAGTATTGAGTTCTAAGAATTACCCACTTGTTTCTCAGTCTAATTGGTGTTTTACCCTTTTCTTATTTGAACTTAAATGATCCATGTTTCATTCAATAGAAATCTCATGAGTGTTGATCCTTCTAGGGAATCAACCCATGACTAAAAGGGTAAACCTCTGGATTTCATGTGAATCACCTCTTTTCCCAACATCCACTTTCTTGTCAGACAAGTGAGATTCATAGGCTCACTTCTTAAGTTTTCAATTAGGAGATGTCATTAGAATGAACACAGATTCATGCAATTTTGATATATGATAGAAATTAAATGAAGTCATAACCCAAAACATTTTACTACATCAATGCTCCCCAAACCCTAGTTATGAGAGTTTAGCTACTCATCTGCATATAACATATCAAAGATATATTGATGTTCACAAATAACTTCAAGAGAGTTCTTACAAAAGTTACAATATTGTTATTCACAATCTTCAATGAAAATAAATAGAGAATAATAATTAGATCTAAATGTCTAGCTTCCAATCTTAAGAAAAAGTGTTACACAGCTCTCAAATAAGAAAAAAGTATGAAAATACTTCCAAAAGATGTGGACTGAACCCTAATACTTCGTATTTATATGATTCTAGAAATAGGATTTAAAATTTGAACTCAAAATTGTTTCAACATGCCCGATAAGTCGGATTGTGGTTTTTCACTAGGGCGATGGACCATTCCCTCAGTCGTTGCAAGGGCCCTAGTGAGGCCACGTTCTACTTCTAGGCAACGGGGAGGATGATAGTTCATCACAGTACCCATAGTTTATTGCATTACTTTCAGTGGTTCTGTATTCTATTTCTTAGCAATGCTTTAGGCCGAGGTTTATCACAGAGCTGATGGCCTATCACCTGGACTGTCGTAAGATATCCAGTGTATCTGACTGACGGTTTATCACAAATCCGGCGGGTCATTGGCAAAGTCGTCACTTCTTATTTTACCTTTGATTTGTCCAGGTTTTCAAAATTATTCCTCGTAATTATTTATTATCCTGAAAATACTAAAACACCATGTTATATACAATAGTAGTTTCCTAAAAAGATATAATTATTCTAAGAAAATGGTCCAAAATATTACGTCAAAAGATGAAGCATCAAGCACCGAGTGAACCCAGGGATAGGGGCTCACCTGCTAGTAAAGGGTGTGATCCTTAAAAGTAGTCCTTGTGTTACAGATCTATATAACTAGCGTAGGTTGAGACATCAACCTACTAGTTGAGGGTTCATAATGGGTTTCTACCTGCTAGTTAAGGGTACCACCATTCTCATTAGAGTACCTGCAAGATGAGGGTAACTCTTTAGTTTGTCTTTACCCATGGCATAGTACTGACGCCCTTCCAACTGGGGTTATAGGTTGGATGTCAATTATATTATTTGGGGCATGTCATTTAGATGAATACTTCGTATAGTCTCAGTTACAGTGTCAGTATAGAGCTCAGTTCAGTTCTACAGAATTAAGACTATTAAATACAATCAATTAGTTTCAGTAACTCAGTTATCAGTAATCTCAGATATCAATTACTCTATTATCAGAACTCAATATTTAGCTTCAGTAAAAGCTTAGTTAAAGTATACACGTATATGCATAGTATTGCATAATCAGTATTTATAGAAGTTTAAGCTATCCATGTACTCTCATAGTCATTTAGTCTATCTCATTTAGTCAGATATTCTTTATGAATATGAACCCTTGAATTGAGCCTTACCTTACCTATCATACCAATACATTCCACATACTGATGCATACTCATTCTTTGCGCTATGATGTCTCATATTATAGGTTTGAATGCTCAAGTTCCTGATCGTGCACAAATAGATTTAGTTAGAAGCACCAGATTCAGTAGTGAGTCCTCATCTGTTGATGATGTCCTTTTATTTTAGTATTTTCAGTAGCTTCAGTGTTTCAGTAGTCGGAGTTAGTTTTGGACTTATCGCATAAACTCTACATTCAGACAGTTCATTTAGAGGATTTTCATACTAGACTAGTTTAGACATTATTAAGATTTTAGATGTTTTAATACATGTTATTATTTTTAAGTATTTCAAATTTTGAACCTTATAGAATTTCAGCTAATTTTCTGCATTACTTTCAGTGTTATTATCTAGTGCTCAGAACAGGTACCAGTCATGGGTTAACTTTTTGTTCTTCATGGTCGTGCACATCGTGTATCATTTAAAGTTCTGACTCAGGGCATTACAAACTTGGTATTAAAGCTTATGTATAGTAGAGTCTAAAGTCACATCTAGTAGTCTTATGCATATATATATAGTGTGCTACACTTATGGATAAGAGGTTATGAGACAAATTTAGGAAAACCTTCCCTTCTTATAGTATTCATATCAAGCGAGTGAGTATGACCTCAAGTTTAACACTCAGTCTAATTTTTTCTCTGATTAATTTATAGAAAATGCCTCCCAGAAAAATGAATGGGGGAAGAAATCAAAACCAGTTAGCACCTCGGCCTGTTCAGGCAGAACCTCTAAAAAATTATGTCTCCCATTAAGAATTCAAAGCTGAGTTCATCACTCTACCCAATTCGGCAGCATCTCAGAATGAAAGGCCAGCTATTATTCAGGCCAACCCAGTGGCCACTACTGCTGCAGCTAGGATATGGGACTTCACCCGAATAAATCATCCCCTATTTTCAGGATCTAAAAATGAAAAAGATCCATATGAGTTTCTTGATGAGGATTAGAAAGTTACAGATATCATGGGAGTGACTTCCAGTAAGTGTTTTGAGTTAGTCGCCTATCAGCTACAAAATACATCTCACACATGGTTTAAGTAGTGGATGGGAGATAGGGGCGTAGATGCAGATCTCATAGGGTGGGAAGAGATTTCTACTGCTTTCCTAGATAAATTCTTTCCCTGGGAGCTTAGAAGATCCAAGGTGTTAGAGCTTGTCAATCTTAGGTAAGGCAATATAAGTGTGTAAGATTATTCCTTCAAGTTTACTCAGTTAGCTAGATATGTAGTAGCAGACAGTATGTCAAGAATGAGCAAGTTCATATCTGGGGTATTAAATAGTGTGGTTAAGAAGTGCAGAAACACGATGTTAATTAAGGAGATGGACATATCTAGGCTTATGGTCAATGCACAGCATATAGAAGAGGCTAAGAATAATGAGAGAGAGAACGAAAACAAGAGAGCTAAAGCTGGTAGCTTCAACTTCACTTAGCCTAAGTCAGAAGGCGGTAACTTTTCCTAATTTAGTCAAAATTCATTAGTTTAATCTCGGTCCTCAGCCAGTGCTGTAGTCCCTAAGTTTAGAAATGTTAATAAAGATAGGGCGCCAGGCTCTAAATCTTAGGATAGTGTCAGTAGTGCTTGATCAGATTATCTTTGTCAGTAGTGTGGCAGAAACCATCAGGGTGTCTACAGGGCTGGCAGTGATGTTCGTTTTGGATATGGCAAGCTACGCCATTGAATCAGAGATTTTCCTCAGTCCGATTTTGAGTGTCAATATAATCGCCCCCAGCTCAATCTGATTGCTTAAATCAGCAGGGTGCCGCTTCCAGTGCCACCAATGGGCCACGTCCAAATAAGCTTTATGCATTTCAGTCCAGACAAGATCACAAAAATTCTCCCGTTGTTCTCACTGGTAAGTTGTAGATCTTTAATTTATATGTTCAGGCCTTGCTAAATCTAGGAGCATTTTTTTATTCATTACTCTTTATCTAGTAATTAACTTCGAAGTCAGTAAAAAAATCCTAGTAGAGCCTTTCTTAGTTTCTACCCCAGTGGGTAAATCTATCATAGCCCGATGGGTATACATGAAATTTCCGATTATTATAGAAAGTTACTTTAGTGGACCTTGTAGAGCTAGAGATGGTAGATTTTGATGTTATTCTCAACATAGATTTGATCCACTCATGCTATGCCTCAGTTGATTGTAGAAATAGAATTATTCATTTTCAGTTTCAAAATAAACAAGTCCTTGAATGTAAAAGTAGTACTACAACATTTAAGAGTCAGTGTATTTCATACTTTAGAGTGAGGAAAATTTTATCCAAGGTATATGTCTATCATCTTGTTTGAGTCAAAGACTCTAGTTTAGAGATTTCTAGGCTTGAGTTAGTTCTAGTAGTGAATGAATTGTCAGATGTGTTTCCCAAAGATCTTCTCAGAGTTCCTCTAGTAAGGAAAATTGACTTTGAAATAGACCATCTTCTTAACACTCAGCCTATATCTATTTCACCATATAGAATGGAACCAACAAAAATCAAAGAATTGAAAAAATAGTTAATGAAACTTTAAGATAAGGGGTTCATCAGACCCAACATTACCCCGTGGGGGGCACTAGTTTTATTTGTGTGTAAGTGAAATGGTTCTCTTAGAATGTGTATAGATTACCGTCAGTTGAACAAAGTCACAGTCAAGAATAAATAGCCACTTCCTATAATTGATGACTTATTTGACCAACTTTAGGGTTCTAGTTACTTTTTAAGATAGACCTCAGATTAGGCTATCATCAGTTATGTGTGAGAGAATTTGACAATCTAAAAAATAACTTTCTGAACCCGAATGGTCACTTGAAATTTTTAGTGATGTCTTTTGGTCTCACTAATTCCCCAGCATCTTTCATAAACTTAATGAATCACATGTTCAGAAAGTACTTGGACATATTTCTTATAGTCTTCATAGATGACATTCTTGTTTATTCCTGTAGAAAAAATAATCATGTAGATCATCTCAGAATCGTTCTTCAGACTCTTGAAACCTATCAGTTGTTCGCCAAATTTATTAAGAGCAAAATTTGGCTAAGATTAATAGAATTCCTTTGTCATATTATCTTCGATAATGGCATGAGAGTTGATTCTCAAAAAACTAAAGTTGTGAGAAACTGGCCTAAACCTATTTCTCAATCAGATATCAGGAGCTTCTTTGGTTTAGCTAGCTATTACTGTCAGTTTATTGAAGGGTATTTATCTATTGCATCCCCCATTTTTATATTATGTGAGTAGAAAGTCAAGTTCCAGTGGTCAGATTCTTATGAGAAGAGTTTTCAAGACTTGAAGGCCCAACTTACCTTAGCCCTAGTTTTAACTTTACCAGATGGTTTAGATAATTTTGTTATGTACTATGATACATCAAGAGTAGGTTTGGATTATGTCCTCATGTAGAGTGGTATGGTCAAAGCCTATGCCTCAAGACAGCTTAATCCCTATGAGAAGAATTACCTAACTCAAGATCTTAATTTAGCAACTGTAGTGTGCCTTAAAGATTTGGAGGAACTATTTTTATGGAGTGCATGTGGATGTGTTCACAGATCATCTAAGCTTACAGTATGTGTTCTCTTAGAAATATTTGAATTTGGTTCAGACAATATGGTTAGAGTTGTTGCAAGATTCTGGCATAAGTATCCAGTACCATCAAAGCAAGGCCAATATAGTGGAAGATGCTCTCAGTAGGTTGTCTATGGGCAGTGTTGCTTATGTTGAGAATTATAAGAAGGAGTTAGTATAAGAAGTTCATCATCTTGCCCGACTAGGTGTCCGTATAGTCGATTTAGTAAATTGTAGTGTGTGGGTGAAGAATAGTTATGAATAATCTATAGTTTCTGAAGTAATGGAAAATCAAGGCGGAGATCTCAATCTAGTTAAGCTGAAGAAGTCAGTCAGAGATCACAAAGTAAGGGTTTTCTTCCTAGGGGGAGATAGTGTGATACATTGCCAGGGTAGCCTATGCGTGCTAGGTATAGTTGACTTAAGGCAATGAATTATTGCAGAAGCGCATGGTGCACGTTACTCTATTCATCGAGGGGCCGCTAAAATGTACCGCAATTTGAGGGAGGTCTATTGGTAGGGTGGGATTAAGAGAGATATTACAGAGTTTGTAGCTAAGTGCTCTACGTCTCAGTAGGTTAAGATTGAGCACAAGAAGCCTAGTGGGTCCATGCAGGAGTTCAATATTACCACATAGAAATGATAAGAAGTTAACAGGGAATTTATGATGGGTTTTCCTTATACCAGTCATCAGCATAATTAGATTTGGGTTATCATAGAAACCATGACCTTATCCCTTAATTTCTTGCCAGTTCATACATCCTACCTGGCCGAGGACTATGCTAAACTCTATATCACAGAGTTGGTCAGGTTTCACGGAGTCCTAATGTCTATTATCTTAAGTAGAGGTACCCAGTTTACCTCTTACTTCTTGAAAGCATTCCTAAGGTTATTGGTACCCAAGTTTAACTAAGTACAACCTTCCACCCTCAGACAGTTTTTCAAGCAGAAAGGACCATTCATACTTTAGAAATGTTAAGGCCATACGCTGATGATTTTAAAGGTATTTTGGATGATCAACTACCTTTGATCAATTTCTCATATAATAATAGTTACCATTCAAGTATTCAGATAGCTCCATTTGAGGTTCTTTACGATAGGAGATGTAGATCTCCAATGAGTTGGTTTGAGGTAGGTGAGGCCATAGTAGTAGTGCCTAATTTAGTGTTTCATGCCTTAAAGTTGGTTCAGTTAATCAGAGAAAGCCTTAAAGTTGCCCAGAGCAGACAAAAATCATATGCAGATGTGAGGAGCAAGGATCTCAAGTTTGGGATCGGTGATTTTGTGTTCTTGAAAATATCTCACGTGAAGTAGGTGAAAATATTCGGCAAGAAGGGAAAGCTCAGTCCTCGATATGTCAGTCCCAACAAAATTCTCTGCTATTTCAGAATGGTATATTACGAGCTTTAGTTTCCTTCAGATCTAGCTTCAGTACACCGAGTATTCCACGTCTCTGTGCTAAAAAAATTCATTGGTTACCCAGTAAACATAGTACCCTTAGAGGGCATATATTTTTAGAATGATCTATCTTTTGAAGAGGTTCCAGTCCAGATCCTGATCAACAGATTTACTGACCGAGGAACAAAGTATTTCCATTGGTCAAAATTTTATGGTTGAATTAGTTCGTTGAGGGAGCTAATTGGGAAGTAGAAATAGATATATTGACAAAGTACCCTCACCTCTTCTCCACAAATTCAGATTCAGTTTAAAGTAACAGTCTACCTTGTATTTGCTTAGTTACATATTCAGTTAAAATTATAAATTTAGTATTTTTTAGCGTTGCATATTCAGTTATGCATTCATGAATCGGTTCGGTCATGTACTCATGCATCAGATATACATATTCAGTATTAAAGCTCAACTTACCAGTAGCTTTATTCATGTATTCCATGCATCAGACATGCATGTTCTGTGTATATACTCAGTCCGTATATATTTATTAGCTTAATCTGTCTCGTACGAGGATGAATATTCCCAATGGAGAGATATTGTAATAACCCATATTTCCTTAGCTTAACTTAATTCTTAGTATATGAGTAATCTTATATAAATTTTTTTAAATACTCAGTATTTTTCAGCTTAAAGCTTACCATTGCGTAGGAAATTCAGTCTGCTTTCCAACAATATAAAATTCGCGTAAATCCGTCTCACGGGTGAAGAGTTATTGCATATTTTGTAAAACAGTGTTCTACCTGGCATATCAGCACGTCGTGCAACGGGTCCAAATGGAAATTGTCAAAATCTAGTGATCTTTCGCGATCCCACCACGTCACGCCACCAGTCATTTTCCTAATTTTCACTTTCCATTGTGACTCCACAATCATGGTGTGTCGCTTAAATGGATAAATTCAGATATAGTGAAGCTCCACAATTGTACCACGTTGTTCTAAGCTCCCACTTCCCAATTGTAAATTCCTAGTGACACGGCGTGATAGCGCTGCTTTGCGTCGAAGCCTAAAATTAGGTTTTTAGTGATGAATTTTTAATCTTTCCTGGGGTAATTGGGTTATTTTCCACAGCCCTAATCAGTCCAAAAATGAAATTAAACCCCTAAATAACCCGTTATCTTATTATTTACACACTTTTCCCAAGACTAACAACATTCTCTCTTTTAGAGGCAAAACCCTAGCTTCAGGAAATAAAGAACGAAGTCAAGAATTCCTCCAAGAACCTTCAAGAATTAGTATACCCAGGTATATTAGGTTTTCATTCATAGGTTCCTTTCACCCATGAAGTCCAAGAACTCTTTTTAATGTTACAAGATCTCAGATTTATTAACTTCATACTTGAAATTTTTTGTGTTCATATCTAGGATAGTAGTTGGTTTTCAATTAATGATGAATTATAACTTTCTATGACATTAAAATAGTTATGCGATAGATTATATGAATTGCATGTGAAACCCTTGAATTTGCAATTGAGTATCGAATTCATGATGTTTATGTGTTGGCCATTACCATATGAAATAATCCATATTCCACAAGTATTTGCTAAAATGCCTATGTCCAGTAAATAGTGGAATCATGACATGTCATTATGTGGTCCCAATCATTTAGAAGCTTATGCCCTACAAGTGTTTGACAAAATGTCTCTATGAATAAATTATGAACAACTGGAAATTTTTATGGTTTTCAAGATGATGCCATCCTTTACTTTCATGCTATGGAGTCCTGGGGGTATTTAATACCCCAAAATCTAGTTGTTTACCTAGAGCTACAGTAGTTATAGAATAGTCACAGTCATCACAAGAAATAGTAGTACTCAGTCAATTAACAGAACTCAGTGAACTAAGTCAGTTACAGAACTAAGTACCTTTCTAGTTCAGCTCAATATAATCTGTTCAGTGTTTATTCGGTTAGGAATAGGATTCAGGACCAAGTGAACCAAAGGATGGGGGCTCATCTTCAAGTAAAGGGTATGATCCATAGAAGTAGTCCTTGTATTCTGAAACTATGTAGCCAGCATATGTTGAGACATTAACCTGTTTGTTGAGGTTTATAAGGACTTTATACCTTCCAGTTGAGGGTACCATTAGTCTAATTAGATTACCTGCCGGATAAAGGTAATTCTTCATCTTGTCTTTATTCATGGCATGGTTTTGACACCCTTCCAGCTGGGGTTACAGGACAGACCCCAGTTATCTTATTTTTGTTATGTCGGTTAGATGATTATTTCCCACAGTCTCAGTTTCAGTCTAAGTATAGAACTCAGTTCAATTTTATATAATCAGGACTATCAGATATAGTCAATTAGTTTCAGTAATCTCAGATATCAATTATTGAGTTATCAGAACACAAAACATAGCTGCAGTAAAGGTTAAGTTACAGTATACACGTATATGCACAATATTACATGCTCGGTATTTATAGGAGTTTCAGTTATCATTGTACTCTCATATTCAATTAGTATATATCATTTAGTCAGTTATTGTTCATGCATATGAACCCTTGCATTTAGCCTTACTTCAACTAGCATACTAGTATATTTCTACGTCCTAACACATACTCTTTTTTTTCTCTATGATGTCTCATATCATAAGTTCGGATGCTCAAGTTCCTGACCATGCATAAAGATTGATTTAGAAAAAGAAGAATTAGTAGTGAGTCCATATCTATCGAGGAAGTGCTTTTATTTTAGTATTTTCTGTAGCTTCAGTATTTCACTAGTTAGAGTTAGTTCGGAGCTTGTCCCATCAAATCCATATTCAGATAGTTCTGTTAGAGGCTTTTCAGACTACACTAGTTCAGAGAGTATTTAGATTTTAGATGTTTTATCATATGTTATTAATTACCAGTATTTCAGATTTTGAACCTTATGGCATTTCTTCCTATTTTCCGTATTACTTTCAGTATTATTATCCGGTGCTCACAACAGGTACTATTATGGGTTGGATTGTGGTCCTTCAGGGTCATAAGCACTGTGTAGCATCCGGGTACAGAATCGGGGCATTACAAACTTAGTATCAAAGCTTAAGGTTCAACAGAGTCCTAGGGATTCTGAAAGTCACATCTGGTAGAGTATTTTGCATGTGTGTGTAGAGTAATACACTTATGGGCAAGAGGCTATGAGATATTTTTAGGAAAAGTTTCCCTTTTTCAGTATTCATGCCGTGTGAGAATGAGCTTAAGGAAAACTCTCAGTATCCTTTCTCCCTTTTCATTCATATAAAATTCCTCCCAAAAAAGCTAACATAAGAAGGAATGAAAACCAGTCAGCTACCCAACCCGTCCAGGCAAATCCCCTAGACGAGCATGTCTCCCAAGCAGAATTCAAAGCTATGTTCACCACTCTAGCCAATTCGGTAGCAGCTCAAAATGCACGTCCAGCTGCTTTCAGGACAACCTAGTGGCCAATACTATTGTAGCCAGGATTTGAGAGTTCACCCGAATGAATCCTCCCCCTTTCTTAGGATCTAAGTCAGAAAATAATCCATAGGAATTCCTCGATCAGGTTCAGAAAGTCACAAATAACATGTGAGTGACATCCAGTGAGTGTTCTAAGTTAGACGCCTATAAGTTACAAGATATGGCTCATATATGGTTTAAGTAGTAGAAGGTTGACAGGGGCACAGATGCAGAGCCTATAGAGTGGGACGAATTTGAAATTACTTTTCTAGATAGATTCATTCCCTTTGAGTTAAGAGAGGACAAGGTATTAGAGTTCATCAATCTTATGCAATGCTATATGAGTGTGAAAGAGTATTCCCTCTAGTTCACTCTGTTAGCCAGATATGCTACCCATTTAGTAGCTGACAGTAGGTCCAGAATAATCTAGTTCATATTTTGGATATTAGATAGTATGGTTAAGAAGTGCAAAACTGCATTGTTAATTAAGTAGATAGACATATCCAGGCTCATGGTGCATGCTCATTAGAGAGAAAAGGCTAAGAATAAGGAGACATAGGGAAAGCAAAAGAGCCAGAACTAGTAGCTTAAATTTCACTTAGCCTAAGTAAGAATGTGGTAACCGTTAATAGTTTCATCCAAAGTCTTTAGTTTAGCTCTGTCCTCTACCAGTGCTCTAGTCACTAAGTTCAAAAATGGTAACAAGGATAGTATCAATCATGCTGAGACAAATCCTCTTTGTCAGAAGTGTGGTAGAAACCATCAGGGTATTTGCAGGGGTAGTAGTGATGTTTGTTTTGAGTGTGGCAAGCCAGTCCATAGAATTAACAATTGTCTTTAGTTAGGTTCTCAGGGTCAATATAATCATCCCCCATCTCAATCCGGTCGCCTAAATCAGTAGGGTGCCACTTCCAGTGCCACCTATGTGCAACACCCAAACAGTCTTTATGCACTTCAGCCTTGACAAGATTAGGAAAATTCTTCTAATATGGTCACTACTACAATCCAGATCATCCTTTTACATATTTATGCCTTTCTAGATCTAGGAGATTTTTTACCTTTCGTAATGCCTTATATATCCATTAACTTCAGAGTCAGTCTAGAAATCCTAGCAGAGCCTTTCTCAGTTTCTACCCTAGTGGGTAAATCTATCATAGCCCGATGGGTATACAAAATCTATCAGATTATGATATCTCAGAAAGTTACTTCAGCACACCTTATAGAGCTAGGGATAGTGGATTTTGATGTCATTCTTGGCATAGATTGGTTCCATTCATGCTATGCCTTAGTTTATTATAGAAACATATTTTTCATTTTCAATTTCCAAATGAACCAGATATTAAGTGGAGAGGTAGTACTACAAAACTTAACAGTTAGTTGATTTCATACCTTAGAGCGAGGAAAATGATATCCAAAGTATGTGTCTATCATCATGTGTGAGTCAAAGATTCATGTTAAGATATTTCTATTGTTGAGTCAGTTCCAGTACTGAATGAATTCTCAGCTGTGTTACTTGAAGATCTTCTCAAAGTTCCTCCCATAAGAGAAATTGACTTTGGAATAGACCTTATCCAGGACACTCAGCCTATATCCATTTTGCTATACACAATGGCACCAGTAGAACTCAAGAAATTGAAAGCATAGTTAAAGGACCTATTTGAAAAGGGTTTCATCATACCTAACATTTTCCTATAGTGTACACAAGTCCTATTCATGCATAAGTAAGATTGTTTTCTTAGAATGTGTATAGATTACTGTTAGTTGAACAAAGTCACAGTCAAGAATAAATACCCACTTCCTAGAATCAATGACTTATTTGACCAACTAGAAGGCGCCAATTAGTTTTTTATGATAGACATCAGATTAGGCTTTCATCATCTTAGAGTCAGAGAATGTGACATTCCAAAAACAACTTTCTGAACTTGGTATAGTCTCCTCGAATTTCTAGTCATGTCCTTTGGTCCCACTAATGACCCAGCATCTTTCATGGACTAAATGAATTTCATGTTCAAGCAGTACTTTGGCATATTCGTTATAGTCTTCATCGATGACATTCTTGTTTATTCCCATAGCAAAAATAATTATGCAGATCATCTCAGAATCATACTTCAGATTCTCAAAGCCTATCAGTTCTTTTCAAAATTTGATAAGTGCGAATTTTTGCTAAGTTTAGTAGCATTCCTTGGTCATATTATTTTTGGTGATGGCATTTGAGTTGATCCTTAAAAGAAAAAAGCAGAGAAAACCTAGCCTAGACCTATTTCTCTATCCGATATCTGGAGCTTCTTCGGTTTAGCTGGTTGTTACTGTTGGTTTGTTGAAGGATTTTTATCAATTGTGTCGCCCATGTCTAGATTGACTCAGAAAAAAGTCAAGTTCCAGTGGTCAGATTCTTGTGAGAAGAGTTTCTAGAAGTTAAAGACTCGACTCACCATAGCCCAAGTTTTGACTCTACCAGATGGTTTAGATAGGTTTGTTGTATAGTGTGGTACATTAAATGTAAGTTTGGGTTGTGTCCTCATTCAGAGTGGTAAGTTCATAGCCTATGCCTCTAGATAACTTAAGACTTATGAGAAGAATTACCCAACTCATCTTAACTTAGCAGATGTAGTGTTTACTTCACAGATTTGGAGGCACTATTTCTATGGGGTGCATATGGATGTGTTCACAAATCACAAAAGCTTTTAGTATGTGTTCTCTCAAAAAGATTTGAATTTCCATTAGAGAAGATGGTTAGATTTGTTAAAATATTATGACATAAGTGTTCTGTACCATCCAGGAAAGCCCAATGTAGTGGCAGATACTCTCAGTAGGTTGTCTATGGGCAGTGTCTCTTATGTTGGGAATGGTAAGAAAAAGTTAGTTCAAGAAGTTTATCAGCTTGACAGACTCGGTGTCCACTTATTAGACTTAGTGGAGGGTAGTATGTGGGTGCAGAATAGGTCAAAATCATCTCAAGTTTCTGAAGTAAAGGAAAATCAAGAAAGAGATCTTAGTCTAGTTAAGCTAAAGGAGTCAGTAAGAGATAAGTAAGTAGAGTTTTTCTCCCAAGGTAGATATAGTGTGATGCCTTGCTAGGGTCGCCTATTCGTCCCAGGTGTAGATGACTTAAGGCAATGAATTCTTGCAGAAGTGTATGGTGTGCATTAATCTATTCATCTAGGGGCCACTAAGGTATACCATGATTTATGAAAGGTCTATTGGTGGAGTGGGATGAAGAGAGATATTGTAGAGTTTGTAGCAGAGTGCTCTACATGTCAACAGGTTAAGATTGAGCACCAGAAGCCTAATGGGTCCATGCATGAGTTCAGTAGACCCACATGGTAATTGGAAGAAGTGAACATGGAGTTTGAGATGGGTTTACCTCGTACCCGCCATCAACATAATTCAAGTTGGGTTATTATAGAAATGATGACTAAATCCGCTCATTTCTTGACAGTTCATACCCCTTATTCAGTCAAGGACTACGCCAATCTCTATGTTAGAGAGTTGGTCAGGTTACACGAATTCCCAATATCTATCATCTTATATAGAGGTACCCAGTTTACCTCTTACTTATGGAAAGCATTCCAAAAGGGTCTTGGAACCCAAGTTCACCTCTATACAACCTTTCACCCACAGATAAATAGTCAAGAAGAAAGGGCCATTAAAACTTTTGTTGATTTGTTAGGAGCCTGCGTTGTTGATTTTAGAGGTAGTTGAGTTTGTCAAACAATTAATGACTCCCTTCGATATGTAATAATTGGATTGTTGAGGTAATTTTTAGTGTTTAAAAGAATTGAATTGTTCATTATTCAGGATAGATATTCGAAATTCTTTTTAATTTTACCCTTCACTAATTAAATTTATAAGGAGGTGTTCCAATGATCATTACTCACGTTCTAGCATTTGAAAAGCTAATATCTGGAAGAATGGGAGCAATTAAAAATACCTCAGACCTTTGAAGCCTTATTAACAAATGTTGTTCTTATTTTCATAAATCATTATTATTATTATTATTATTATTATTATTATTGCATAAACCATCTCGCAAAACAAAATGAATGCTTGATAACAAATGTTCTACGTGGTATAGACAAATTTTATTATGATGATTGTTGGAATAATAAAAATATATAATAGTAGAGGAAATAACTTTGAGCGGTGAGGAAATAACAATTACCAATCAAGTATTTAGATGGCTTAGTTTGAGGGTCCTAATGGTAGGAGATGCAGATCTCCAATTGGTTAGTTTGAGGTAGTTGAGGCCACAATAGTACGGCCATATTTAGTGTTTGATGCCTTAGAGAAGGTTCAATTGATCAGAGAAAAACATAGGGTTGCCAAGAGTCGAAAGAAATCATATGTAGATGTGAGGAGAACGGATCTTGAGTTTGAGATTGGTGATTTTGTGTTGTTAAAAATCCCTCCCATGAAAGGGGTAAAGACGTTTGAAAAGAAGTGAAAGCTCAGTCCCTGTTATGTCGGTCCTTACAAAATTCCCATCTGTTTTGGTACGGTAGCTTACAATTTTGAGTTACTTTCAGATATAGCTTCAGTACACCCAGTATTCCACGTCTCCTTGCAAAACAAATGTATTGTTTACTGAGCAGACATAGTTCTCTTCGAGGGCATAGATATTCTGAATAATCTCCCTTTTAACAAAAAAAATCATGTAGACTGAGTAATAAAAAATATCCATTTGTCAAAGTTCTTTGGCGGAATTAGTCCAATGAGAGAGATACTTGAGAAGCAGAAATGGATATACATACCATGTATCATCACCTCTTCTCCACAAATTCCGATTTAGCTTAAGGTAACAGTCTTTCTTAGATTTGCTTACTTCCATATTCAGTTATAGTTATAAACTTGGTATTCCTTACCGGTGCATATTCAGTCATGCATTTATGAATCAGTTCAGTCATGTACTCATGCATTAGATATTCATGTTCAATATGAAAACTCAACATACCATTAACTTCAGTCATGAATTCTATGCATCAGATATGGATGTTCAGTGTATAAACTCAGTCCATCAGTATTTTTTAACTTAATCTGTCTAATGCGAGGATGAATGTTCCCAAGGAGAGATGTTGTAATACCTAGTATTTCCTTTTCTTAACTTAACTCTTAGTACATGAGTAATCCTATATATTTTTCTCTAAATACTCAGTCTTTTTAAGTTTAGAGCTTAGCATTGCGTAGAATATTCAATAATCTTTCCAACGATATAAAATTCATCGAAATTTTATATCTAGGTGAAGAGTTATAGAATATTTTGTAAAATTGTGCGCCATCTGGCACATCACTGCATCGCCCAAATGGTCCACATGTCAATTGTCAACATCTAGTAAGGCATTGAGATTCCACCGCATCGCGCCACCAGTCATTTTCCTAATTATCACTTGCCTGTGTGACTCTGCGATCATGTTGCGTCATACCAAAGGGTAAATTCACATATAGTGAAGCTCTTTGATTGTACCGTATCGCATCAATCTCGCAATTCACAATTATCAATTTCCAATGCCAAGGGACAACTACACCGCGTCGCGTCTGAGACTAAAATTAGGTTTTTTCAATGACGAATTTTTAAATCCTCCCAGGGGTAATTGGGTATTTTTTCACGGACCTAATTAGTCTAAACATGAAATTAAACCATTAAATAACCCATTATCTCATTATTTACTAACTTTTCTCAAGATTAACAACATTCTCTCTCAAAGAGGAAAAACCTTAGCTTCGATAAATATAGAACAAACTCAACAATTCCTCCAAGAAACTTCAAGAATTATTATACCCAGGTATGTTAGGTTTTTATTTATGGGTTCCTTTGACCCATGAAGCCTAAGAACCTATTTTAAACTTACAAGATCACAGATTTAGGAACTTCATGATTTAAATTGAATGTGTTCATGCCCATGATAGTAGTTAGGTTTCAATTAATGGTTAATAATAAGTTTACAAGGAATTAAAATAGTTATCTGATGGATTATATCAATTATAGGCTAACCTCTTTAATATGCAATTGAGTTTTGTATTCATGATGTTCAAATATTGGCCATTACCATGTGAAATAATCTATTTTACCCAAGTTTTTGCTAAAATTCCTGTGTGAAGTAAATAGTTGAATCATGACATTTCATTGTGTGGTCCCAATCATGTATAAGCTTATGCCCTACAAGTGTTTGATAAAATGTCTTTATGAATGAATTATGAACAAGTGGACATTGTTATGCTTTTTAAGATTATGCCATGTTTTACTTTTATGCGATCGATTTCTAGGGGCATCCCTTACCCAAAAATCTAGTTGTTTACCTAGAGATACAGTAGTTATAGAATAGTCTCAGTCATGACATGAAATATTAGTACTCAGTAAGTTAAGAAAACTCAGTGAACTCAGTTTGTTATAGGTCTCAGTATCAATCCAGTTTAGCTCAGTGTAATCAGTTCAATGTATACTTAGTTAGGACTAGAATTTACCACCGAGTGAAACCAAGGATTGGGGCTCACCTGCCAGTAGAGGGTGTGATCCTTAGAATCAGTCCTTGTATTCCATAACTACGTAGCCAGCGTAGGTTGAGATGACAACCTGCCAATTTTGGGTTGATGAGGTGTTTTTTCTTGCCAGTTGAGGGTACCACCGTTCTTATTAGAGTAACTGTAAGATTAGGGTAACTCTTCAGCTTGTATTTACCCATGGCATGGTACTGACACCCTTCCAACTGGGGTTACAGATTGGACCCCAGTTATTTTATTTGGGGTATGTTGGTTAGATGATTACTTCCCACAGTTTCAGTTTTAGTTTCAGTATAGAACTCAATTTAGTTCTATAGAATTATGATTGTCAGATACAGTCACTCAATTTTAATAACTCAGAACCAGTAATCTTAGATATCAATTACTCAGTTATCAGAACTCAAAACTCAGCTTCAGTAAAAGCTCAATTATAGTATACAGGTATATGCACATTATTGCATACTCAATATTTATAATAGGTTTCGTTATCCATGTACTCTCATATTAAGTTAGTCGATACCATTCAGTTAGTTTTGTTCATTCATATGAACCCTTGCAATCAACCTTACCATATCTAGAATAACATTACATTAAACATACTGACGTATTCTATTTCTTTGCGCTATGATGACTCACATCATAGGTTCGAATGCTCCGATTCCAAACCGCACATAGACAGATTCAGTTAGCAGCAGCAGATTGAGTAGTGGTCCTCATCTATCAAAAGTGTTCTTTTATTTATGTATATTTAATATTTCAATACTTATAGTTAGTGGGATCATTGTCCCATCAACTCCACATTCAGATAGTTCAATTAGAGGTTTTTCAGAATAGACTAGTTCAAATAGTATTCAAATTTTAGATGTTTTATCTGATGTTATGATTCATCGGTATTTTAGATTTTGAACCTTATTTTATTTCAACCTACTTTTCATATTACTTTCAGTATTATTATCTGGTGTTCACAACTGGTTCCAGCCATGGGTTAGCTTGTGGTCCTTCGAGATCGTAAGCATCGTGTAGCATCCGAGATACAGGCATAGGGTGTTACACATGCGTACCCTACATTTCTATCCAAGTTATAAGTGTTTGTTTATAAGTCGTATGGACAAGTAATGAGTCAAAATTTACCACTCTTATATTGACCAGTGTGTGATAGTTTTGCCACTGTTAAACATACAAGTTACTAGTCCAACTTTTACCCTCATCATATGGGTCGTATGGTTTACTCATAAACACTGGCAACGTAGTTCTGTAACATTCTATTTAGGGGTTTTTTGTTCTTTTCCACTCTTATAAACCATAACCCAAGACTTATAATCCAAAAAGGTCCATTATTTTCATCCACTTTTAATAGTTTAACAAAATGTTTCTCTGCCCATCTTCAAGAATAACATGATTAGGATTTTCTCACCAAGTCATCTCTCAAGTCACAAAGTTCAAGTCTTCTTCATAAGCCAAGCAATTACAGGTATGTGGGGTTTAGTAAAATTTTAATCTTCCATTATTGTTCCCAAAAGAAATGTTTTTTAGATTAAATTTAAATGATTTATATAATGGTTCATCCCTTAAATTATCATAAATTAAAGCATACCATTATCTTGTGATTTTATGGCTAAAGAGGTTTAAAGGTTACATATATTAAAGATTATAACTTAAATATTTGTATTGTGATTTGAGTTTCATTACTTTGATGTGGATTCTGATTAAAGATTACTATATGTGTGTTGAGCCCACTATTTTGTTATAATATCTATGGAAGAAAGTAAGAGCCTCAAGAGTTCAGAGAAAGTATTACGTATAAAAGAAAGTTTAAGCTTTTAGGTTTCAATTAAATTTTAATATAGAATGATCAAAGAAAGATTGATCCTTTGATCTAAATATAAGACATAAAGTCAAAATGTATTGATATTTATTATGATTAGGGTGGTTTTCTTAAGTATGAACATATATATTGATATATATATATATATATTCTAGTAGCAGTATTTTATACTCAGAAGGGAATGTGGATGAGCGTATCCTAAATTCCCAGAAAGTACAAGCCACCATAAGTTAAGCTTTTTCACAAAATGGGTGAGGTATAGTGGTCACTTAAGTTAGTATTTTATTTTGATGTCAAGGATAGAACCGCTCTACCCAATATGGGTAAGATGTTGGAATCCATGGTATTTCACATAGTTTATGTCGGTTAGAAGAATCTCCCGTAAGAAAGAATAAAAGTAAAGATTTTAGAAACAAAGTCTTGTGGATCACTAATCTTATTCATAAGAATCATTATCCATGTTTTATGATCTTGCAGTATTTATTTTTATTCCAGTCCAAAATGAGTCACTCACGTTTAGTGTGCAATTTCTGAAAGATTACATATATATACAACTCTTGTTTTACTTATGCATAGAATTCCATATACTCAATACATTCAAATATTAATGACCCATATAAACATCTTTGTGATACATTATCTTATAATGTAGGTTATGGTGCTCGTTTCCAGCTGGACGATTGACTACTGACATTATCACATTCATCGCAATTTTTGGTGAGTCCTCATATTCCAAGAACCCATCTTATCAGACTCTTGTTCATTAATAAAAGTACTTTATATACTTGATTACTGTGTATGTTCGGGTCGGCTGGGGCCTATAAGAGTAGCTATTTAGTTGGTGGTAGAGGCTTATCACACTGTTTGTGTTTTATGTTCAAAGAGTTTGTTCAATGTTTCCAAGTTAAAGATTAACATTAAGATACGAAATTGTAACTTTCAGTTTCTGCATATGTTAGTTCATTTTTCATTTGACGTACAAGTTGAATAGATATCATGGGTTAGCATAGGACTATTAGTAGTCTTATTCACCGTGTGGCATCCAAGGGGTACTTTTGTGGTATTACATGATCCATGTGGAGGAGAATTAAAACACCCTAGATTATGTACCTTGGAAATTTCCTGAGCTTGAATCTCACTTTCCTATTAACGACTCATAATATGGGTCGTATGTTGTGGGTATGGGTAAGGTTACCGTACTCATAAGGTGACCAGTGAATTGTGGTTGGTTTTTTTGTTATGATTATGTTCTGACTGTGATGATTCATTAGGTGGCATGATGGGTCATTAGGATGATCCTACATCAAATCAGAAATTTAGAGACTTGTCTAAGCTCTAAGTACGAGTGGTTCATTAAGAGCCAAGAGGATAGGTTACCAGTCATTGGGAGAAGTTGTATGATGTCCATTGTCAATCCCTTTAGATTCTATTTCGATACAACTGTACCATATGAGCTATATATTTCGATCATGAGTGGGGATTAGGTAGTCTTATGCAGGATAGTGTATGGGTATCCAACTCACAGCTTTGTGATGACTTAGTGGTACGAGTCATATGTTGTGGTTACGAGTCAAGGGATAGACTCATAAACACCTACATTATTTTTATAGATTAAAGTTGGGGGGATTCTGGACATTTCGACTATTTAACTCCCTTTGATACCATGACATAATACACCTTTTGGCATTTCATTAACCTATTATTCCCAATCAAGCACTCATAAAATGTCTCTTAAAGCCATATTCCAACAAAATTCTAGGGTTTCGTCAAGATAATCATAGGTGGGTTTTCTCCATCTTCCTTGGAGTTTAAGGAATGCTACTCCTACCTCGTTGTTATTTTAAAAAGAGAATCTATTATAATGTATGATATCCATGACGTTGTTATGGTTTTAAATAATTGTTAGGGGTTTTTGGATGTTCATGTTTAAATAATCTTTCTCTAGGTTTAATTGTGTTTTCTTTCATGCTTTTAGAATTATCTTTATATTTTGGGATTAATTGTAAATGGATTTTGGGGGATTATAGATTCCCCAAATTACTTGGTTACAGTTTTTAAACTTATGTGCCCTCAACTTGTTTGTTAAAATGCCAATGAGAATGATTTTTTCACATAGTTTTATTATTCATTAAATCTTTGCATTGCATAAAAGGTAATTGAACCTAATTGGTTTTGTTGGTTTTAAATGGTTGGAAAACGCCTTGGTGGCATTGATTTTGGTTTTAATACATACTTTGGAGTCAACATTGTTTAATAGTTTTGGCATGCCGTAAAAAGATTGACTTACAAGCTCTAATTTTTGTATGATGAAACCAACGGTTGATGCCCAAACAAAAGACTCCTTGGTAAATGCTTGGAATGTGTAATTGGATTTAATATGGGCTTAAAGAGGGTTGTGTTAGCAAACTATTAGATGATGGATGTCTCAGGGGGTCCAATACTTAAAACTCACATATGCTGATGTAAGGTTTGGTCATGTTGATCGTGTGGATGACGTCACACTTTACATTTGGGAGATGTACTAGTCATTTTAGGTTTTTCTCCATTTCTTGAGGTTAACATGCATCGGGGCCCTTTAAACAGGGGGACCAGGACCCATATACCCTTTGGGTAGAGATTCAGGATAGTAGAGCTACAAAACCCATGTTAAGGTTTTAAGTGCATGCTATACCCAGTTCCCTATCCCGGTATGATGTATATGTATATGTGTTATTGCATATAATTATTTGATTTGGTTTTGAACAATGGAATTATTTTATCTTTATGCCTGAGTACATGCTACACTTCACTACGTTAACCATCTTCAGGCACAATGTTCCCACGCGATGCAGGAATATGCCATACTACCATTTCTCCATCTTAGTGACTTTGATTTGGGGACAACTTATTCTTGGTACTGCCTATTAATAGTATTGATATTTATGTTCTTTTTTCTATTGTTCCCATGTTTTTATACTGTTTATCCTCTTTGGGTAATTGTTTAGACTAGTATTATCTAGTTGGAATTTCATTCTTCACGGTTCATATTTATCTGCCCGGGAAGCTATAACCTGATTTAATGATTTCTTTTTTATAGAAAGATGAGGTTTCTTCATAATCAAGCTACACCTTAAATTTGAAGATTATGCAGTTGCGTTCAAATATAGTAACCCAACAAAGTTTGGAGTGGAATCCAAAGGGAATACATGGAATTGTGCCTCTTAACTATTGTCACCAATGGGAAGAACAGGAAAAGTAAATGGGTGTTTTTGTAGTGACTACATCGAACAAGTACTAATATTAACTCTGGTTGTAATTCATTCGTTAACGAATACTAAGGAGGTGCTCCCCCTTGCTTCTAGCTCAGTATGTTTCTCATACTCAGTCCAACTATATAATTGTTATGCATGTAGAGACAGGTATGATAGGTATCATACACCACCTCTTGACGCCATTTGGTAAATTTTACTTATCTCTTCTCAGTCTCAGAGTGTCGCATTGCTAACCCTTACCTTGGAACCCCGTTACAACTATCTTTTCTTGGTCTTAAATTAATTAAATATGAGTTAATTGGCATTAGAATATAATACAAGTTTATTTTTAAAAATAAACCAAAATCACCCTTGTGATTTTCATTTCCCAATATTTACCTCCCTCTCTGGTTCGTACTTAATACAGTTTGTATCCTAACGTGTGCACCCATTATGAAATTAATCAAAGCAAAGGAAACACCAATTCATACAGCAAAAATTCTCTAGATGGATTTAATACTTCCCCTACTTTGCTATGTATCTAGGGTTCCCAGAACCCTAGCTAAGAGAGATTAGTCGCTCATGCTTGTGTAATAGTTAAAAGAATTCATATTTGATTGAATTGAACAATTACACAATAGTCAACAACTAAAAAACCCATAACATTAACTTAATTATCAACGAAAGTCAATACAAATTAATTCCAAAAATATTATGGATCTCCGAATCAAAGATATGCATGTGAGTATCAAGAGTGCGTTACCTCTACCAAAAATCGATAGAGGTTATTTAAAGTAAATGAGTAAATGTTAAAAATAAAATTACGAGAAAAAAAGGGACAAAAAGGGTTGGTGACGACATACTTGGGCCACATGTGGTTCGCAAGTACCACATACTTGATTATATTGCATCTTTCTGTTCATTCTGAATATTTTGTTCTCCGCCAATGTCTAGTGTTTTTTCTTAGATAGAAAAAGAATCTCTTTATGAGCAATAACTTTCTTTTCATTCATAGAGGTTTGGTACATTGACATGGTGCAAATCAGGGCATACCAACCAAGATCGAGATGACTCCCTTAAACTTACCTCAAGAGCAAAAAATTAGAACAAACAGTTGAAGTTAAGCAATATAATGATAAAAGTAAAAAAATCAAGAAATAAGTTTGACAGTTAAAGACAAAAATCAAAATAACATCCTACCAATTTCAAGAAAAACCTCTAATCCAAGAATACTAACTAAGTCGAGACATCCCCCTGACTATGACAAAAGAAATTCAAAAGAATTAGAATAACAAATGATAACCAAGTGGGAGAGAAAGTCCATGCCTTTCGAAGGATGAAGGGATCATTACTTCAACCACTGATCAATAGAAAAACCAAATCACCTAATGTTTCACAAGGTAAAATGAAATCCCCCGCAACCTATATCATGAAATAGTGCAGAGTCCTGAGATAGTCAGTATGCTGAGTACGGATCATGTAACCCATAAAAAGGGATAAAATTTTTGCATTTACCAAAACACATCATAAAATCAATGCACAACAATTATAAAAATATATAGGATGTCGAGATAGGGGCAAGAGACATGACATATGATCGTCTAGGTACTAATTCATGAACTGGGTAGTTCACACTGACCTCAAGGTAACCATGGTATTTACGGGTTTGGCTCCCTCTACTGGAAGGCTCCAGTCCATGTTAGCCACATGTACCGAAGAAATAGACTAAATCCACAAATAGTCAATTAGTATTTAAAAATGTATTGGGCAAATCTGACACAGTGGTCATTGACCCCTAATGTCGGAAATTGTCATTTCAAGTGTTTGTCCCCCTTGAGACTACACCTTCTAACTTTGCAACACAAATTCTCATGAGCCGAAATTAAAACTGTTACACATAACATCAACCACAAAAGTTATTTCATAAGGTAATGCAACCATGGTATCATCATACCAATAGACTTGCAAGCTAATCCAATTATTCCAAACGATAACAATTTCACTAATTTGACTCAATATTGCGTTTAAAATAAAATACCGTAGACCTCAAGTGGATTTTGAAAACCACTTTATTCCTTTATCATTTAATCCAATGCAATGTTTCAAAAGGTATGATATAAACTTTGTAGAATCCTTATTTGAAATCAAATTAACAATGTAGGTTGAGGTTCATGACCATAACATAATAAAAAATGCATAAAAAATGTGAAAACACAAATTTCCAATTCCACCATTACCAAGAGACACCAATTTAGTCCACAATCCACTATTTCAACGATGAATAAATTATTAAAAGTAATGGAAAACAATGCGAGTGTTCCACTACTGAAAACCCTTAACCTTATTTTAATCAAACCCTCAACCTTATTTTAATCAAACATTTATAAACACTTAAATACAAAGTAAACTGATAAAATAACTCAATAATAATACTACGAAGTGTCCAACATGCCTGAATAATTGAAGAATTTTGAGAGAAATTTGAAATTAGACCTTGGGAATTGAATTTGTTATCAAAACCTTGAGTTTCTTGTCTTGGGAGTTAGAGAGGAATGAAGCAATGTTAAAAGTTGATAATTGATGGCTAATTGGAATTTAAAGTCCTTTATGTCACTTAATAGTGCAAAGAGCAAAAAAGTCATTGCTGCAATTATAAATAAAAGAAACTGGATCATTTATGCGCCGTAGGATGGCATGCCATTATTTTGCATGCCCAAGGGCATGCCACACCATTATGGTGGGGCGTAGGTAGTGTACCACAAACTTATCGTAGATGCTCATTGGTTTGGTCTCCCAAAATTACACCAAACCCTTTTTGAAAATTATTTAACTTAACAAAATCTTCCCGTTAAGATCCCTTATCATGATTCTAGTAAAAAATTATGATTAAACAAAAGGGACGGGCTTACATTATCCCTTCCCCTTGGGATCTTTCATCATTGAATGAGAAATTAGGGCAATCTTAGCATGATAATAGAAAGTATACAGTGGAATTCAAGGAAAAATTTGAAATGCAATAAGAGGAAACATAAAAATCATACCTTAAACACTTTTGTCAAACATTGGAAACAAGAACTGGTACTTGGATTTTATATCCTACTGTGATTCCCACATAGCCTCTTCTAACTTTTTGTTACTCCAAAGAACCTTCAGCGAAGCTATTTCTAAATTCCTCAATTTCAAAACTTTCCTATACAATATTTCAATTGGGACATTTCTCATAGGACAACGAACCCTTAACACCAATATTATAAATGGAAACTACTAAGGAAGGATCAACCACACACCTTTTAAGCATAGACACATGAAATACAGGATGAACCAAAGCCAAACTCATCTGTTATTCCAACTCATAGGCTCTTGTAATTTTATATAGACAATGTAATGAATATTGAACTACACTTTCTTCAAAAATCTCATAACTCCTATGATAGGTGAAACCATTAGGAACACCCAATCATCAAATTCAAATTCCAACTCTCTCTGTCTAACATATACATAGGAATTTTTATGACATTGAGCAGTCTTAACCATTTTTTTCTCGAATCATCTTCACCTTATTATTTGGTTGGTGAACTATGTTGGGCCCAAAAAATATAGTCTCATCCACCTTGAACCATTAAAAAAGAGACTTGCACTTTCTACCATAAAGATCCTCAAGATTAGCAATTTTAATGTTTGAAAGATAACTCTTGTTGTAAGAAAATTCGATAAGCGACCAATGATAAACCCAAGTACCTTTAAAATCAGTAACACTTGAACTTAGTATATCCTGCAAAGTTTGAATAGTTTGATTCTTTTTCCTAGCTATTTGTCGCTGAAAAGTGGTGTTAAGGATTACTTGTGTACCCAACACTTTATGAAATGATTGTTAGAATTGAAAGTAGAACTACGTACCTCATTAAAAAATAATGGACATCGGGGCCCCATGAAACTTAAATCTATCTATAAAGAAGAAATTGGCATAATTCTTTCCTGAATAGTGTGTTCTTTCAAAAAAGAAGTAATTAAATGTAGTCATTCTATCAACAAAGATCCAATTAGAATCAAACTGATTTTGAGACCATGGAAAACCCATAAATAAATCCATACTAATCATCTTCCATATCCACATAGGCAATCTATCTCTTGAGATAGAGCACGTGGCCTTCGACGACCAACCTTGACTTGTTGACAAACCATACAGTTGGTAACAAAACTTGCCAAACCCTCTTCATATTTTTCCATTAATAGATTTCCTTAAAGTCATGATACATTTTTGTCGAACCTTGATGAACCCTATATCTGGACATAGGAGCTTTAGTCAATATCCTTCCCCACTAACCCATCTATATTAAAAACATAAAATCTTTATTAACATCTTTAGATACTATCACCTCTATTCTCGAAAGCCATAATCTTTTATTAACGAACATCATACTTGATTTGCATAATTATGCGATCTAAAGTCTGCTTCTATTTTACCTCATTTACAAGAGACAATTTAACCACTTCCTGAATGATCACCCCTTCATCCTCGTACTCCTAAAGGCGTACCCTTAATTTTTTAAGTACGTTAGAAGTCCTTTTTTCTATTCCCTATGCGGGATAAACTCTATATGGAGAACCTGCTAAGAGTTACCATAACAATATTAGCTTTACCTAGGTGGTAGTTTAGACTCTTATCATAATCCTTAAGAAAATCGAGCTACTGTCTATGCTTGAGATTTTATTATTTATGTGTAAACACATACTACAAAATCTTATGGTCTAAATAAATATCCACTTTCACCCTATACAAATATTGATACCAAATTTCCAAAGTAATAACTACAGTTTCCAAATCCACATCTTTAGTTAGATAATTTCTCTCATGAACCTATATGTTTCAATATGAGATGCATGGCTATACATAACAAACCCTTCATTACTATTGGGTAGGTTAAAAATATGATCAAAAGTCAACTTATCCTTTAATTTCCCAAAGCTACCCTCACAAACATCAGACCATAAAAACTCTACCATTTTTGAGTCAACCTCATCAGTGAAAAGCAATAAATGAGAAACTCTCCACAAACCTCCTATAGTGATCGGTGATTGCCAAAAAGCTCCTAATGTCGGTTGGAATATAGGTCTAGGACATTTCTTAACCGCCTCAATCTTTTGCGAATACACTTCACCACTATACTTGTCCTACTCCTCATACCATTGATAAGCCATTTTATTTAACTAATAAGCTACAAACTAAACATCTTTTGAATCACTGGCATGTATCACCCTGAAGATCTTCCCATCGCATTAATAAACACCTAAGGATCCTCTTTCACATTAGAGCCTATAAAGGTTTGGGGTGTTAAAGTTCAAAAACTAGCCAACCTAGGTTCTCTAAGCAAACTAAGGGTAGGACCAACATGATAAAAATTATGAGACTGTGATGCCACAATCTTAGTAAGCAAGTTTATAGACTGAAAAAACTCAGCATTTGAGACATCTCTCATAAGAGAATGAATAACACCAACCTAGGAAGCTGAAAGAGTACCAGTAGAGATTAATTGTGGTGAGGTGACGCAGTAAAGTCGGGGTACAGTCCTTATACCTAGTCTGTATCCCATGATTAGGGCAAACTTCATCCAAATCCACCTTAGTTGCGGCAGATATTGTTGCTGAGTTTCTATGACCATCAGATCACCCTGGAAGAATTACCTGATATTCAGGTATGCCAGGTGTTGGAGAAAACTAAAAGTAACTAGATTCTCTTACATCAAAGAGGACACAAAAAAGGGACATATTCCTAAATGCCTTATAGAACCCACAAATAAGTGTGGCACTCTACACAACCTTGAATCTGACTCTACTCAATAGGACTTTGTAGACACCTAGTGAACTTAAATCGTGCCCTGATACCAAGCTTGTCCACTCCCAAAAAAGGGCCTAGACATAACAGGTATCCCATACTAATTAAGGTAAAATATAAACACCTTAGCCTTAACTCTAGATCATAAAATAATAATAAACAGAGAAATTTAACCAATATAGTGTTAGAAGTATAAAAATAATAAAGTAAGTTTAAGGGTTAACGACCGAAACTATAATAACATCCCAATGCTATACACAAAAGTATCTAATCTAAGAATACTAACAAAGTTAGGACATGCCCTCGGCTATGTTAAAATAAATTCAAAATAACTAGAATAGTAAACAAACTTAGAGATACAGAGACCAAGCCTTCCAAAGGATGTAGGGCTCCTTACTTCAACCACTGACCAATAGGAGTACCAAATCACGTAACGGTTCACAGTGTTATAACAAAAGCCCTCAGAACCTACATCATGAAATGATATATCATTCAGAGATGGTAATTAAGTTTATTACTAGCATAAAACCCAACAAAAGGGATAAATTTCATGTTTTTACAAAAACATTTCATAAATTACATGCACAATAATTTTACATATGTATAGGATTACAGGATAGGGTCAATGGACATGAAACATAATCCTTTAGGGATTAATTCTTGAACTTTGTAGTTTATACAAACCTCAAGGCACCCAAGGCTATATTTTTCTAGTTTCCCCTAATAGAAGGACCCTGTCCATATTAGCCTCAAGTTTTAGAGAAATAGGCTAATTAAAAAAAATAGTCAATTAGCCTTCCAAAATATATTATGCAAATATGACATAGGTGTCATAGACCCCTAAAGTCAGAAAATTGGTTTTCGATGAACTATAGAATTCCCTTTCATCTCAAATTTAAACAGTTGCTCATAACATCAACCATGGAGCCATTCGTTATGACATTCCTAACTTGGTATCATCATACCAATAGACTTTTCAGTTATTCTAGTTTTTGTAAAACTATAACCGTCTAACCAATTTTACTTTATATTCCATTTATGATCCAAACTCGTAGATGCTATTTTTTATGCAACACCCTCATTATTCCATTATAATTTAATGTAATGCATTATATAAAAGGATTATATAAAAATTAAATAGAATTCTTGTTCAAACAAATTAACAATGTGTGTTGAGGTTCATGTCCATAACATCTTATAAAATCCATAAAAAATGTGAAAAACCAATTTCCTAATTCCACAATTACCATGAGACACTGATTCAATCCATAATCTATCAGTAAAACCATGAATAAACCATTAAAATAAGGGTAAACAATAAAAGTGTTCTACAACTAAAAACTCTCAACCCTAGTTTAACTAAAATTTATAAATAAATAAATACCAATTATATTAATGAAATATTTTAATAATTAGACTAGGGTGGTTCCAACATGCCTAAATAATGGATGAATTTTGAGAAAAAGATGGAGGTCAGAGCCTAGGAAATAGATTTCTTCAGAAAAACTTGAGTTTCTTCTCTTTTGAGTTACAGAGGAGAAAAGTAATGTTAAAAGTCTATAACTGATTGTTAATTGGGGTTAAAAGGTATTTTAAGTCATTTAATAGAGCAAAGGACCAAAAAGCCCTTCACCCAATTTAAAAAAGACAAAACTACCTAATTTGTGCCAAGCAACATAGCACACCGCTACAGCGGAGGCTTAAGGGAATTCCACGCCCATATCTCGAGGCATAGAAAGCATGCCACACCCTTTTAATAGATGATCACTGGCTCAAGGTCCCAAAATGACCACCCCAAACCCTTTTTAAAAATTCCCAAACTTTCCCAAATCATTCCATTAAGATCCCTTGACATGATTCAAGTAAAAAATTATCATTAAACACAAGGGATGATCATAAATAAATTGGCCACATATTAACTTGAGCTATATTTAGATTAGAGGTAGGTTAGGCTACTTCTTGTTAGATTGAGATTTATTATAGTTGAAATCAAGATAACATTAGGTAGGGTTTTAGGTGTTGAAATGGTAGATGGTATTGTTGGGATTTATTGAACCACATAGGCTATTGAACTCATAGATAGTGATACGTGACTCATAAACTATAATATTGGATTGTTGGACTTATTATCTCATGAATAGCATGAGAATACTCTAGTTTGTCAATTTTTATAAAATTGACCTTATCACTCATATTAAAAAGTGAGATGACATTAGTTGCCGATAGTTGTGGAAATTACCCTAATATCTTGGGATAAATTAAGAGTAATACTTGAGGGAGCATTGTACCATAGAAATAGTGTGGATTATTAAACATCTATGACATGACTTTGATGGCTTAGCTTAGTCACTGGTAGAAGTTAGTCTATTTGTGGAACTTAGGTTATTTAAAATAGAACTTGACCCGCCTTAAGTTTTAACTTTGTATTTCATTAGTGACTTAAATACTCGTTAAACGAATACAGTATGCCTTTGGTAATATGGCAGCAAACCTAAATAAATTATTTATTCACCTTGTTGGTATTGTAAATAATGTGTATAATTGGTCGCAAAATTATTGATGATGCTTCCATAGCAATGAATTATCTTATAGATTGAACCCATGACTATGCCATTACTTCAAACATTGACTAAATTACCATGCGAGCCTTGGATTAATTTAATACTAATTTTATGTTCATGAATGGTGACTAAGCAAATGTTAATTCTAAAAATCCTCTAGTGGAAATAATGTGAATCATGCTAATAAAGAGGGGCTTTAGAAGATATAATTAAGGCTTGTACTTGAAAATGCTAATGAATATGTTAAGCTCGGGCAAGTAATGAGTGTTCATA
The DNA here is from genome assembly GCF_002878395.1 of Capsicum annuum. Classification (NCBI taxonomy): domain Eukaryota; kingdom Viridiplantae; phylum Streptophyta; class Magnoliopsida; order Solanales; family Solanaceae; genus Capsicum; species Capsicum annuum. The sequence goes on along the minus strand of NC_061122.1, from coordinate 112,104,947 downwards.
TGCGACAACCCAATTCATGAGACATGATGCAACTTGCTAAAACCTACCAGTATGTAAGCCAACACTGTAACCCAGTGTTAAGGCAATGGGTTACTTTGGTAGAAATTCCCAATAAGGACAACAATAGAATAATACAATAATAAATAACAATGTTCCATAAGACAATCACGAAAAGCACAAATTTCCCTTTACCTGGTAATATCAGTATAACATCATCTAAGTTTGACAATAGAAAATTATAATTCAAAGTCTAAATAATCTTATACATTTGTCTTGAATACAAAAGAGTGAATAAAGATAGGAGGGAAACAGGTAACTCTACATTTAATGATCTGACCCTATCTTTGAAAGATCAACACAACACTATCTAAACTCAGTGGCAACAACTAGTACTTAGGTCTTAAACAAAAAGGTACAAAAGAAAAGTATGAGTACAAAAACAATGGGTACTCAGTAGGTATCATTGCTGACTAAGCTAAATTATTATATAAAGATGTAATATAGTAAGACAATAACAATAAGTCGAGCAACAAAATTTAACATAAATTGTAACCATCATAACTGTACTAAACAACTAACCATACTAGAACAATAGTACAACATCTCATATCGATATGTACAACAACCATCAACAAAGTGAATAACCAATTTGGAAGCTTAGAGCAACGTACATAAGTATAAATATATATTATGAAAATTACATAAATAACAAGATCAAGACTCGTACAATCAACAAGGCATAAGGTAAAATAACTTACCACGACGTCCCATACAACTGGAAAGCAGATCCAAAGAACTATATTAAAGGACTTATCACGTCATCCATAACATAAGAGAGTGCACCAATTGATCAATTTAGCAACTCATCAATAGTATGTATAAATATAACCAACTCACATTTACCACGATTCCCATCTTTCCATGGTCGACCATTTACCAATTCACATAATCATCATAAATTACCATAATTCAACACAACAAAATAAATATAATCATAACCATAGTTTTGTAGACATTTAGAGATCTATACCAGTTTACTACCTAAATTACTAATATCCACATTTTTACGAAACAAGAGCCACCAACTAATATTGTAGGATTCTAGACATCAAGTACACATAAAGACTTTACGTGGATAACTAGTCATCAAGATAACCCATTTTACAAGGAAAATTCCATAACATAACCATTAATTCAAGACAAGTATATTAACTAGGTGAATCCATAATTCTATACATTATTACACTTACCAATTAGACTTAGTTTAATAATTTTCATATTCTACTCCTATTCACCATTTACTCTTAACAAGAGACATACCGCATAACTAGTGATTATTGGTAGAAAATGATAGGCAAATTTCCAAGGATAACATCATAATACTAATGCACATACGGCGTAGTAATATGAGTGGATCACCACACATATACATAAAATTTTTTAAATACTTAACATACCTAACAACACAAAAACATCAGTATCTCTTCTAGGTTCACCAGGCCTCATCATAAAGATATTACCTCTTCTGAATTTACCAGACATCATCATAAAATCATTACATCTTATGGATTTACATGGAATAAAAATATCATCAATATAACCTCCAGCCTTGCCGGGCATCACAATGTTATCAATATATTCTTTGTCCTTGTCGAGCATCATAATATCATCAATCTATCCTCCGGTCTTCCCGAGCATTACAATATCATTAATATTTACCATAGTATCCATAATTATCAAAAAATCAAGATATACTTGAAAATATTAGTGTAACTAATCATTGGCAAGCACAAATCCCATAAATGATAGAATGCATGCATAATAAGAAAAGACATATCATGGTATCTCACTAATGATTATCAACACATTATAGTAGTAGGTGCATAAACATGCATATCCATATGATATGAACACTCATCTCAATACTGTGGTTAATATGATCATTTACAAGCCATGGTTATACCTTCTAGAAACTCTTTTAGTAGTCATGCTATACACTTCTATCACAAAGTATTACTTCATCCCAAACATAAGTTTACTAACTAGGCTTGAGTATAATATGAGTAATAATATAATCCAAGGCTCACATAGTGAACTAGTCAATAAATAAAGTGATAGCATAGTCATGGATTGAACATACCAGATTATCCATTACAATTCAAATAGTTAATATAGGATCACAATTAAACAAGCATAATATTTATGAATCAACATCATGAATAAACCATTTGCAAGTTTAGCCATCATACTACCCAAATCATATTCTAGATTTGAAACACATATCTAAGTATCTAATGAAGTTACATAGTCCAA